>NW_022437265.1:0-100723 GCF_009761245.1 Sapajus apella
AATAGGTTTAAAAATGGAATAAAATTGAATTCTGTATTATTAAAAAAAATGCTCCAGTTGGCCAGGTGGGTGACTCACGACTGTAATGCTAGCATTTTGAGAGGCTGAGCCAAGTGGATCACTTGAGTCCAGGAAGTGGAGATCATCCTAGGCAACATGGTGAAACTCCATATCTACTAAAAGTAAAAAAATTGCTGGGCACAGTGGCTCATGCCTGTAATCCCAGCACTTTGGGAGGCCAAGGTTGGCAGATCAGCTGAGGTCAGGAGTTCGAGACCAGCCTGACCAACTTGGAGAAACCCCATCTCTACTTAAAAAAAAAAAACAAAAAACAGAAAACTAGCCGGGCGTTACATTTGAGTTGTTTTGAGACTTAATTTTCTTTTTTTTTTTTTTAGAGACTTAGTTTTCACCTGATTTTAGATGTATCTATTTTCATGTGATTTGCTGTTTGCTATGGGGGTTTATCTCTAGGTACTGAGTGGCTTTTACTTATTTGGGATCCAGTGGATTCCCAGACATGCAAAGTCACATCTAACTTGGCTGGTAACTCTTTCCCCCATGGCTTTTGTTATTTTCAGGCACAGACAGCAGGGTTGCCACAGTGTACTGTGGATATCACAGGATCCCCACAGATTGTCCTTAAGTACTTGCCCATGTTACATTTAAAAGTACTACTTTGGGAATAACTGCTGAAAAGAAAAAACTCATGTTCCTTACTGATAGTTAAGAATGTCATCCTCATATAAAAGTATGTCAGCCGTATTATGTCCTCAGTCTACTTGGTGAGCAATTTGAAAACAGATTCCTAAGCCAAGGCTTTACTTCTCCTTATCTGCAGGGGGTTGGTTTCAGGACCCTACAGATGCCAGCATCTGAGAAGGCTCAAGTCCCTGATGTAAAGTTGCACAGCATTTGCATATAAGGCATGCTCATGCTCTTGTGGACTTGAAATCATGTCAGATTTCTTCTCATAGCCCATAAAATGGAAGTGCTGTGTAAACAGTTGTTATCCTTTCTGACAGCCCCAATCCCCACCCACCTTGCCTTATGCCTCTCTTCTATGTGACTTTTCCTGAGCTGTATACTTTAATAGGAAATAAACCTGTGCATGTACATAGAGTGCTTTTCTGAGATCCGAATCATTCTGGCAAACCTGAGGGGGATGTTGTGGTAACCCCTGAATTGCAGTCTGCCAGGCAGAAGCATGGGCAGCTTGGCTACCCCTTGGTGGCTGGCATCTCAGTGAGATGGGAGTGAGGGTGTAATCATACACCGGTCAGCCATTCATATGTCATCCTTTGAGAAATGTCTATTCAGGTCCATTGCCTGTTTCTTCTTTTTTTTTTTTTAGGTGTGCATTTAGCTTTAATAGACACTGTCAGAGAGTTGTCCAAAGTTACACCCACACTGTATGAGAGTTCCAGTTGCTCCACATTCTTCCCGATATTCAGTATTCAGTCTTTTAAGTTTTTAGATTTCTGGTAAATGTGTAATGGTGTTTTGTAGTTTAAATTTGTACCTTCCTGAAGAATAATGATGTAGTCCATCTTTTCATACACATAATGGCCATTTGGATATTCTCTTTTGTGTGGTACTTGTTCAAGACTTTTGCCCATTCTTTATAAAAATATTTTTGTATTATTTTATTTGTATAAGTTTTTTATAGATTCTGAATAGATGCCTTTGTCAGTTAGTTAGATAATGATAGTATCCTTTCTTGTGGTTTGCCTGTTCACTCTTTTATTGATTTTTTTAGTAAACAAAAAATGTATTTCCAAGCAGTCCAATTGTTTTTATCCTTTTATGGTGGTTGTCTTTTTATCCTGTTTAAGAAATCTTTGCCTACCCTAAAGTAATGAAGGTTCTCTCCTATGTTTTCTTCTAGAAGTTTGATTTTTAAAATTTGATATTTATATATATGAGCAACCTTGAATAATTTTCAGATATGGTGTAAGGTAGAGGTCAAGTGTATTAGTTCATTTTCACACTACTGTTAAAGACATACCTGAGACCATGAGTGAGAATGTGCAGTGTTTGATTTTCTGTTCTTGTGTCAGTTTGCTGAGAATGATGATTTCCAGGTTCATCCATGTCCCTATAAAGGACACAAACTCATCGTCTTTCATGGCTGCATAGTATTCCATGATGTATATGTGCCACATTTTCCCTGTCCAGTCTATCATCAATGGGCATTTGGGATGGTTCCAGGTCTTTGCTATTGTGAACAGTGCTGCAATGAACATTCGTTTGCACGGGTCCTTATAGTAGAATGATTTATAATCCTTTGGATATATACCCAGTAATGGGATTGCTGAGTCAAATGGAATTTCTATTTCTAGGTCCTTGAGGAATTGCCACACTGTCTTCCATGATGGACTAACTAATTTACACTCCCACCAACAGTGTAAAACTGTTCCTATTTCTCCACATCCTCTCCAGCATCTGTTGCCTCCAGATTTTTTCATGATCGCCATACTAACTGGCATGAGACAGTATCTCAGTGTAGTTTTGATTTGCATGTCTCTAATGACCAGTGATGATAAGCATTTTTTCATATATTTGTTGGCCTCATGTATGTCTTCTTTTGTAAAGTATCTGCTCATATCCTTCACCCACTTTTGAATGGGCTTATTTTTTTTTCTTGTAAATCTATTTTTGTTCTTTGTAGATTCTCAATATTAGCCCTGTGTCAGATGGGCGCATTGCAAAAATTGTTACCCATTCTGTTGGTTGCCCATTCACTCTAATGATTGTTTCTTTTACTGTGCAGAAGCTGTGGAGTTTGATTAGGTCCCATTTGTCTATTTTGTCTTTTGTTGCCAATGCTTTTGGTGTTTTGGTCATGAAGTCTTTGCCTACACCTACGTCCTGAATGGTTTTGCCTAGATTTTCTTCTAGGGTTTTTATGGTGTTAGGTCTTATGTTTAAGTCTAATCCATCTGGAGTTAATTTTAGTGTAAGTTGTCAGGAAGGGGTCCAGTTTCTGCTTTCTGCACGTGGCTAGCCAGCTTTCCCAACACCATTTATTGAACAGGGAATCCTTTCCCCATTGCTTGTTTTTGTCTGGTTTGTCAAAGATCAGATGGTTGTAGATATGTTGTGTTGCCTCCAAGACCTCTGTTCTGTTCCATTGGTCTATATCTCTGTTTTGGTACCAGTACCATGCTGTTTTGATTACTGTAGCCTTGTAGTATAGTTTAAGTCTGGTAGTGTGATGCCTCCCGCTTTGTGCTTTTTACTTATACTTGACTTGGCTATGCGGGCTCTCTTTTGGTTCCATATGAAGTTTAAGGTGTTTTTTCCAGTTCTGTGAAGAAGGTCATTGGTAGCTTGATGGGGATAGCATTGAATCTTTAAATTACTTTGGGCAGTATGGCCATTTTCACGGCATTGATTCTTCCTAACCATAAACATGGAATGTTTCTCCATCTGTTTGTGTCCTCTCTTATTTCATTGAGCAGTGGTTTGTAGTTCTCCTTGAAGAGGTTCTTTATGTTCCTTGTTAGTTGTATTCCTAGGTATTTTATTCTCTTTGTAGCAATTGTGAATGACAGTTTGTTCTTGATTTGGCTCTCTTTAATTCGGTTATTGTTGTCTAGGAATGCTTGTGATTTTTGCACATTGATTTTGTATCCTGAGACTTTGCTGAGTTTGTTTATCAGTTTTAGGAGATTTTGGGCTGAGACAATGGGGTCTTTTAGATATACAATTGTGTCATCTGCAAATAGAGACAAATTGACTTCCTCCTTTACTATTTGATTAACTTTTATTTCTTTTTCTTGCCTGATTGCTCTGGCTAGAACTTCCAATAATATATTGAATACGAGCAGTGAGAGAGGGCATCCTTGTCAAGTGCCAGATTTCAAAGGGAATGCTTCCAGTTTTTGCCCATTCAGTATGATATTGGCTGCTGGTTTGTCATAAACAGCTTTTATTATTTTGAGATACATTCCATCAATACCTAGTTTATTGAGGGTTTTTAGCATAAAGGGCTGTTGAATTTTGTTGAAGGCCTTCTCTGCATCCATTGAGATAATCATTTGGTTTTTGTCTTTGGTTCTTTTTATATCGTGAATTACGTTTATAGACTTGCATATGTTGAACCAGTTCTGCATCCCTGGGATGAAGCCTTCTTGATCATGGTGGATAAGCTTTTTGATGTGCTGTTGCAATTGGCTTGCCAGTATTTTATTGAAGATTTTTGCATCTATGTTCATCATGGATATTAACCTGAAGTTTTCTTTTCTTGCTGAGTCTCTGCCAGGTTCTGGTATCAGGATGACGTTGGTCTCATAAAATGATTTAGGAAGGATTCTTTCTTTTTGGATTGTTTGGAATAGTTTCTGATGGAGTGGTTCCTGCTCCTCTTTGTATGTCTGGTAGAATTCGGCTGTGAACCCGTCTGGACCTGAGCTTTCTTTGGGTGGCAGACTCTTAATTACTGCCTCAACTTCTGCCCTTGTTGTTGGTCTATTCATGGTTTCAACTTCTTCCTGGTTTAGGCTTGGGAGGTTGCAAGTGTACAGGAATTGGTCCATTTATTCCAGGTTTACTAGTTTATATGCATACAGTTGTTTGTAATAATTTCTGATGATGGCTTGTATTTCTGTGGAATCTGTGGTGATATCCCCTTCATCGTTTTTTATTGCATCTATTTGATTATTCTCTCATTTCTTTTTTATTAATCTGGCTAGTGGTCTGTCTATTTTGTTGATCATTTCGAAAAACCAGCTCCTGGATTTATTGATTGTTTGAAGGGATTTTTGTGTCTCTATCTCCTTCAGTTCTGCTCTGTTCTTAGTTATTTCTTGTCTTCTACTAGGTTTTGAGTTTTATTTTATCTTGCTCCTCTAGCTCTTTCAATTTTGATGATAGGGTGTCAGTTTTAGATCTCTCCTTCCTTCTCATGTGGGCATTTATTGCTATAAATTTTCCTCTAAACACTGCTTTAAATATGTTCCAGAGATTCTGGTATGTTGTGTTGTTGTTCTCATTTCTTTTGAAGAACATCTTAATTTCTCCCTTCATTTCATTGTTTATCCAGTCAACATTCAGGAGCCAGTTGTTCAGTTTCCATGAAGCTGTGCAGTTATGAGTTAGCTTCTAAATTCTGAGTTCTGACTTAATTGCACTGTGGTCTGAAAGACTGTTTGTTATGATTTCCATTCTTTTGCATTTTCTGAGGAGTGATTTACTTCCAATCATGTGGTCAGTTGTAGAGTAGGTGTGATCTGGTGCTGAGAACAATATATTTTCTGTGGATTTGGTGTGGAGAGTTCTGTAAATGTCTATTAGGTTTGCTTGGTCCAGGTCTGAGTTCAAGTCCTGGATATCCTTGTTAATTTTCTGTCTGGTTGATCTGTCTAATGTTGACAATGGGGTGTTAAAGTCTCCCACTATTATTGTGTGGGAGTCTAAATCTCTTTGTAAGTCATTAAGAACTTGCCTTATGTATCTGGGTGCTCCTGTATTGGGTGCGTATATATTTAGGATCGTTAGCTCTTCTTGTTGCATTGATCCTTTTACCATTATGTAATGTCCCTCTTTGTCTCTTATGATCTTTGTTGCTTTAAAGTCTAATTTATCAGAGATGAGAATTGCAACTCCTGCTTTTTTTTTGCTCTCCATTTGCTTGGTAAATCTTCCTCCATCCCTTTATTTTGAGCCTTTGTGTATCCTTGCATGTGAGATGGGTTTCCTGGATACAGCACACTGATGGGTTTTGTCTTTTTATCCAATTTGCCAGTCTATGTCTTTTGATTGGGGCATTTAGTCCATTTACATTTAGGGTTAATATTGTTATGTGTGAATTTGATACTGCCATTTTGGTGCTAGCTGGCTGTTTTGCCCTTTAGTTGAGCTAGTACTTGTTGTTCCTTTATATGTGTAGAGCCTCTTTCAGGAGCTCTTGTAGAGCTGGCCTGGTGGTGACGAAATCTCTGAGTACTTGCATGTTCCCAAAGGATTTTATTTTTCCTTCACTTATGAAGCTTAGTTTGGCTGGATAGGAGATTCTGGGTTGAAAATTATTTTCTTTAAGGATGTTGAATATTGGCCCCTGTTCTCTTCTGGCTTGTAGGGTTTCTGCTGAGAGATCTGCTGTGAGTCTGATGGGCTTCCCTTTATGGGTAACCCGACCTTTCTCTCTGGCTGCCCTTAGTATTTTCTCCTTCATTTCAACCCTGGTGAATCTGATGATTATGTGCCTTGGGGTTGCTCTTCTTGACGAATATCTTTGTGGTGTTCTCTGTATTTCCTGGAGTTGAATGTTTGCCTGCCTTGTTAGGTTGGGGAAGCTTTCCTGGATAATATCCTGAAGAGTATTTTCCAGCTTGGATTCATTCTCTTCGTTGCATTCGGGTATGCCTATCAAACGTAGATTAGGCCTTTTCACATAGTCCCACATTTCTTGGAGACTTTGTTCATTCCTTTTTACCCTTTTTTCTTCAGTCTTGTCTTCCCGTTTTATTTCATTGAGTTGATCTTCGACCTCTGATATCCTTTCTTCTGCTTGGTCAATTCGGCTGTTGATACTTGTGCATGCTTTACGAAGTTCTCGTGTTGCGTTTTTCAGCTCCATCAATTCACTTATATTCCTTTCTGTTTTGTCCATTCTTGTTAGCATTTCGTGCAATCTTTTTTCAAGGTTTTTAGTTTCTTTGCATTTGGTTAGAACATGTTCTTTAAGTTCACAGAAGTTTCTTACTACCCACCTTCTGAAGTCTAATTCTGTCATTTCATCATACTCGTTCTCCATCCAACCTTGTTTCCTTGCTGGTGAGGAGTTGTGATCCCTTTTTGGAGGAGAGGTGTTCTGGTTTCACGTGTTTTCATCCTTTTTGTGCTGGTTTCTTCCCATCTTTAAGGATTTATCCACCTGTCGACTTTGTAGTTGCTGGCTTTCAGATTGGGTCTGAAATCTTTCAGACTGACGTTCTGTTTGTTGATGATGAGGTTATTTCTGTTTCTTGGTTTTCCTTCTGACAGTCTGGCCCCTCTGCTGTAGGTCTGCTGAGGTTCACTCCAGGCCCTGCTTGCCTGGGGTTCACCTGCAGCAGCTGCTGAACAGCAAGAGTTGTTACCAGTTTTCTTCTTCTGCTATCTTTGTCCCAGAAGGATACCCACCTAGTGTCAATCTGATCTCTCTTTTATGAGGTGTCTTTTTGGATATATAGGGGTCAGGGCGCTGCTTGAGGAGATGGTCTCTTCTTTATAGGAGCTCAGATGGTGAGCTGTGAGCTCTGTTGTTGTTCATTCAGAGCTGTTGAGCAGGTAATTTTAGGTCTGCTGCAGCAGAACTCATAAACTGCTTTTTGTTCCCAGGTGCTCTGTCCCAGGGATTTAGGGCTTTATTTATGAGTTTCCGTTATGCTGCCGCCTTCTTTTTTTTTTTTTTTTCCTTCAGACCTGCCCAGCCCAGCAAGGAGGCAGCCTAGTCACTGTTGGCCTATAGCAGCTTTGCTGAGCTGCTGTGGGCTCCGCCCCACTGCCGAGTGAACTTCCCTGCACTCCTGTTTATATGGGTGTAGTTAGAACTGCTTTGGTGATGGTGGCCTGCCTCTGTAGGAGCGGAGTCTCTGCTGTGGCGGGTTGCCTTGGCAACGGCGGGCTGCCTCAGCAGTGGCGGGTTGCCTTGGCAACAGCGGGCTGCCTCGGTAATGGCAGACGCCCCTCCCCCACAGAGCTGGACCGTCCCTGGTTGAGCTGTGCTTGCTGTGAAACTCTCAATCCAGAGTTTCTGATTGCTGTTCTTTTGTGGGGGTGAGACCAGCCGAGCCTGATCGCCTGGCTCCCTGCCTCAGAGCCTTTTTTAAGTTGGTGTTCCAGTCGCCTGTTGAAGAGGCGCCGGGGCCTGTTTGTTTTCCCCTGCGGCCACTCACTGCGCTGGCATAACAGCGGCACTGAGGTTTGTGGCGCTTTTTTCTTTTTTTTGCCCTGGAATCTACTGTCCTGGTTCTCTGCTCAGTCTCCTTTTTGAACCAGCGTATGGGCGACTTCCCGTGGCTCCAATCATCAGCCAAAAGGGCCCCCGGACCAGTGTATTTTGTATGGAGAACCGCAGCTCCGGGGCTCCGACAAAGCAGCCGCATGGGGCAAAGCAGCGGCGCTGGCTGGCACGGCTGCGCTGGCCGAAACAGCCGCGCTGGCGACCATGGAGCACCTCCGCCCAGGAATTTCCTAGTCTGTGGGCAATAAAAACGCGGCGTCTACTCACCCTCTGCGCTTTCACTGGGAGCTGCCATCCTGAGCTGTTCCTAAGCGGCCATCTTGGATCGTAAAAACCATACCGCTAATTCTTATATACTTGTATATGGCTGGAAATATCTCTGTCTCGATTCTCCAAAGAAAGTGTTTCTGAACTCTTACATTGACACATCAGTTTAGCTCTGTAAGTTGAATATACACCGTGAATTATTATGCTAGGTAGCTCCGTTTTTGTTTTAGAGCCAGATATTTCTCATTACACACTATACTCCCATTCACTCACGAATTTCCAAACACAGCTATTAGAAGAAACGTGTTTCTAACTGGCTGAATGTAAATATAGATGCAACTTCCTAAGTTGTACGAACACACAGCAGAGTAGTTTGAAACATACGTTTCACCTGTGTTTTAGATGTGTTCTTACCCCTAATTTTTATATACCTGTATACGGCTGGAAATATCTGATTCTAGATTCTCCAAAGAAAATGTTTCTGAACTGCTACATTCACATGTTAGTTTACGTCTGTAAGTTGAATACACACCTTGAAAATCATCCTGCTAGATAGCTCCGCTTTTGTTTTAGAGCCAGATATATCTCACTACACCCTATAATCCCATTCACTGAGGAATATCAAAACGCAGCTTTTACAAGAAACGTGTTTCTAATTCGCTGAAACTAAACATAGATGTAACTCCTTAAGGTAAACGAACACACAGCAGAGAAGTTTTAAAGATACATTTCACCTGTGTTTTAGACGGGATCTTTCCGCTAATTCTTATTTATACCTCTACATGGCTGGAAAGATCTGTTTCTAGATTCTCCAAATGAAGGTTTTCTGAATGGCTACATTCACACGTCAGTTTACCTCTGTAAGTTGAATATACACCTTGACAATCAATCTGCTTGATAGCACCGTTTTTGTTTTAGACCCAGATAATTCTCATTATCCCCTATACTCCCATTCAATCAGGAATATGCAAATGCACCTTTTAGAAGAAACGTGTTTCTAACTGCCTGAATGTAAATATAGATGCAACTTCCTAAGGTTAACAAACACACAGCAGAGCAGTTTGAAAGATACGTTTCACCTGTGTTTTAGAAGTGGTATTACCACTAATTCTTATATACCTGTATATGCCTGGAAATATCTGTTTCTAGCTTCTCCAAAGAAAGGGATTCTGAACTGCTAGATTCACACATCAGTTTAACTCTGTAAGTTGAATATACACCTTGACAATCATTCGGCCAGATGGCTCCGTTATTGTTTTAGAGCCAGATATTTCTCATTACAACCTATACTCCCATTCCCTGAGGAATATTCAAAAGCAACTTTAGAAGAAACGTGTTTCTAACTCACTGAATCTTAACTTATCTGCAACTTTCCAAGGTGAACGAACACACAGCAGAGCACTGTGAGAGATATGTTTCACCTGTGTTTGAAAGATACATTCCACCTGTGTTTTAGACACAATCTTGCCGCTAATTCTTCTATACCTGTGTATGGCTGGAAATAGCTATTTCTAGATTCTCCAAAGGAAGGGTTTCTGAACTGCTATATTCACACAGTTGAACTCTGTAAGTTCAATATACAACTTCACAATCATTCTGCTAGATAGCTCCGTTTTTGTTTTACAGCCAGATATTTCTCATTACATCCTATACTCCCATTCATTCAGGAATATCCAAACGCAGCTTTTAGAAGAAACATGTTTCTAACTCGCTAAATGTAAACATAGATGCAACTTCCTAAGGTGAACGCACACACAGCAGAGCAGTTTGAAATATGTTTCAGCTGTGCTTTAGGCGTGATCTTATTGCTAATTCTTAAATACCAGTATATGGCTGGAAAGATCGGTTTCTAGATGCACGAAAGAAAGGGTCTCTGAACTGATACATTCACACACAGTTTAAGTCTGTAAGATGAATATACAAGTTGACAATCATTTTGCGACATAGTTCCTCTTTTTTTTTTGAGCCAGATATTTCTCATTACACCCTGTACTCCCATTCACTCAGGAATATCCAAACGCAGCTTTTAGAAGAAACGTGTTTCTAACTCACTGAATGTAAACAGAGATGCAACTTCCTAGGGTGAACGAACACACAGCAGAGTAGTTTGAAAGATACATTTCACCTGTGTTTTAGACGCGATCGTACTGTTAATTCTTATATATACCTGTATATTGCTGGAAATATCTATTTCTAGACTCTCAAAAGAAAGTGTGTCTGAACTGCTACATTCACACACCAGTTTATCTCGGTAAGTTGAATATACACCTTGACAATCATTCTGCCAGATAGCTCCGTTTTTGTTTTAGAGCCAGATATTTCTCACTACACCGTATACTCCAATTAACTCATGAATGTCCAAGCGCAGCTTTTAGAAGAAACGTGTTTCTAAATGGCTGAATGTAAATATAGATGGATCTTCCTAAGGAAAACGAAGACACAACAGAGCAGCTTGAATATAAGTTTCACCTGTGTTTTAGACACGATCTTACTGCTAATTATTACACACCAGTATATGGCTGGAAAGATCTGTTTCTACATTCTCCAAAAAACAGGGTTCCTGAACTGTTACATTCACACCTCAGTTTAACTGTGTAAGTTGAATATACACCTTGATAATCATTCTGCTGGAGAGTTCCGTTTTTGTTTTACAGCCAGATATTTCCCATTACAACCTATACTCCTGTTCACTCAGGAATATCCAAACACAGGTTTCAGAAGAAACGTGTTTGTAACTGGCTGAATATAAACATAGATGCAACTTCCTAAGGTGAACAAACACGCAGAAGAGCAGTTTGAAACATACGTTTCACCTGTGTTTTAGACACGATCTTACCACTATTTCTTACATACCTGTATATGCCCGGAAATATCTGTTTCCAAATTCTCCAAAGAAAGGGTTTCTGAACTGCTACATTCACACATCAGTTTAACTCTGTAAGTTGGATATACACCTTGACAATCATACTGCTAGATAGCTCCGTTTTTGTTTTAGAGCCAGATAGTTCTCATTACACCCTATACTCCCATTCACCCAGGAATATCCAAAGGCAGCTTTTAGAAGAAACGTGTTTCAACCTGGCTGAGTGTAAACATAGGTGTAACTTCCTAAAGTGAACAAACGCATAGCAGAGAAGTTTGAAAGATACGTTTCACCTGTGTTTTAGACTCGATTTTTACCGCCAATCCTCATATAAGTGTATGTTGCTAGAAATATCTGTTTCCAAATTCTCCAAAGAGAGGGTTTCTGAATTGCTACATCGACACATCAGTTTAACTCTGTAAGTTGAATACACACCTTGACAATTATTGGTCCTGATAGGTCCATTTTTGTTTTAGAGCCCGATGTTTCTGATTACAAAATATAGTCCCATTCACTCAGGAATATCCAAACGCAGCTTTCAGGAGAAACATGTTTCCAACTTGCTGAATGTAAACACAGATGCAACTTCCTAAGGTGAACGAGCACACTGCAGGGCAGTTTGAAGGATACGTTTCACCTGTGTTTTAGATGCTATCTTACCGCTAATTCTTGTATACCTGTATGTGGCTGGAAATATCTGTTTCTAGATTCTCCAAAGAAATGGTTTCTGAACTGCTACATTCACACATCAGTTTACCTTAGTAAGTTGAATATACAAGTTGACAATTATTCTGCTAGATAGCTCCGTTTTTGTTTTAGAGCCAGATATTTCCCATTACCGCCTATACTCCCATTCACTCAGGAATATCCAGACGCAGGTTTTAGAAGAAACGTGTTTGTAACTCTCTGAATATAAATATAGATGCAACTTCCTAAGGTGAACGAACATGCAACAGAGCAGTTTGAAAGATACGTTTCACCTGTGTTTTAGACGTGACCTTACCACTATTTCTTACATATCTGTATATGGCTGGACATATCTGTTTCTAGATTCTACAAAGAAAGGGTTTCTGAACTGCTACATTCACACATCAGTTTAACTCTGTAATTTGAATGTACACCTTGACAATCATTCTGCCAGATAGCTCAGTTTTTGTTTTAGAGACAGATATTTCTCATTACACCCTATACTCCCAATTCACACAGGAATATCCAAATGCAGCTTTTAGAAGAAACATGTATTAATGGGCTGAATGTAAACATAGATGCGACTTCCTAAGGCGAATGAAAAGTAGGCAGAGCAGTTTGAAAGATACGTTTCACCTGTATTTTAGATGCTGTCTTACCGTTAATTCTTATATGCCTGTATATGAATGGAAATATCTGTTTCTAGATTCTACAATGAAAGGGTTTTTGAACGGCTACTTTCACACACCCGTTTAACGTTGTAAGTTGAATATACACCTTGACAATCACTCTGCTACATAGCTGCGTTTTTACTTTAGAGCCAGATATTTCTCATTACACCCTATACTCCCATGCACTCAGGAGTATCCAAACGCAGGATTTAGAATAAACGTGTTTCTAACTCGGTGAATGTAAACATAGATGCAACTTCCTAAGGTGAATGAACACACAGGACAGCAGTTTGAAAGATACATTCCACCTGTGTTTTAGGTGCGAT
Organism: Sapajus apella; assembly: GCF_009761245.1. NCBI lineage: Eukaryota > Metazoa > Chordata > Mammalia > Primates > Cebidae > Sapajus > Sapajus apella. The sequence goes on from NW_022437265.1 coordinate 12,766, forward strand.
CTTAACGCTAATTATTATGTACCTGTATATAGCTGGAAATATCTGTTTCTAGATTCTCCAAAGAAAGGGTTTCTGAACTGCTACATTCACACGTCAGTTTAACTCTGTAAGTTGACTATACAAGTTGACAATCATTCTGCTACATAGTTCCTTTTTTTTTTTAGAGCCAGATATTTCTCATTACACCCTGTACTCCCATTCACTCAGGAATATCCAAACGCAGCTTTTAGAAGAAACGTGTTTCTAACTTACTGAATGTAAACAGAGATGAAACTTCCTAAGGTGAACGAACACTCAGCAGAGTAGTTTGAAAGATACAATTCACCTGTGTTTTAGACGCAATCTTACTGCTAATTCTTACACACCAGTATATGGCTGGAAAGATCTGTTTCTAGATTCTCCAAAGAAAGGGTTTCTGTTCTGCTACATTCACACATCAGTTTAAATGTGTATGTTGAATATACACCTTGACAATCATTCTGCTAGATAGCTCCGTTTTTGTTTTAGAGCAAGATATTTCTCATTACACCATATACACCAATTAACTCATGAATGTCCAAATGCAGCTTTTAGAAGAAACGTATTTCTAAATGGCTGAATGTAAACATAGATCCAACTTCCTAAAGAAAACGAAGACACAGCAGAGCAGTTTGAAAGATACGTTTCACCTGTGTTTTAGACGCGATCTTACTGCTCTTACACACCAGTATATGGCTGGAAAGATGTGTTTCTATATTCTCGAAAGAAAGGGTTTCTAAACTGCAACATTCACACATCAGGTTAACTCTGTAAGTTGAATATTAACCTTGGTAATCATTCTACTAGATAGCGCCGTTTTTGTTTTAGAGCCAGATATTTCTCATTACACCATATGCTCCCTTTCATTCAGGAATATCCAAACGCACCTTTTAGAAGAAAAGTGTCTCTACCTCGCTGAATCTAAACTTAGATGCAACGTCCTAAAGCGAACGAACACACTGCAGATCAGTTTGAAAGATACGTTTCACCTGTGTTTTAGACGCGATCTTACCGCTAATTCTTGTATACCTATATATGAATGGAAATATCTGATTCTTGATTCTACAAAGAAAAGGTTTCTGAACTGCTACACTGACACATCCGTTTAACTCTGTAATTTGAATGTACACCTTAACAATCATTCTGCCTGATAGCTCCATTTTTGTTTTAGAGCCAGCGATTTCTCATTACACCCTATACTCCCAATTCACTAAGGAATATCCAAACGGAGCTTTTAGAAGAAACGTGTTTTAACGGGCTGAATGTAAACATAGATGCGACTTCTTACCGCTAATCCGCATATAACTGTATGTTGCTGGAAATATCTCTTTTTAGATTCTCCAAAGAAAGGGTTTCTGAATTGCTACATTGACACATCAGTTTAACTCTGTAAGGTGAATATACACCTTGACAATCATTGGGCCTGATGGGTTCATTTTTGTTTTAGAGCCCGATATTTCTCATTAGACAATATAGTCCCATTCACTCAGGAATATCCAAACGCAGCTTTCAGAAGAAACATATTTCCAACTTGCTGAATGTAAACACAGATTCAACTTCCTAAGGTGAATGAACACACAACAGGGCAGTTTGAAATATACGTCTATCCTGTGTTTTAGATGAAGTCTTAGTGTTAATTCTTATATGCCTGTATATGGCTGGAAATATCCGTTTCTAGATTCTCCAAAGAAAGGCTTTCTGAACTGCTGTATACACAATCAGTTTAACTAAGTTGAATGCACACCTTGACAACCATTCTGTTAGATACCTCCATTTTTGTTTTAGAGCGAGATATTTCTCATCACAGCATATACTACTATTCACTCTGGAATACCCAAACGCAGGTTGTAGAAGAAAAGTGTTTCTAATTCGCTGAATCTAAACATAGATGCAACTTCCTAAGGTCAACGACAACACAGCAGAGCAGTTTGAAATATAGTTTTCTCCTGTGTTTTAGACGCAGTCTTACTGCTAATTCTTATATGCCTGTATATGGCTGGAAATATCCGTTTATACATTCCCTAAAGAAAGGGTTTTAGAACTGCTACATACACACGTCAGTTTAACTCTGTAAGTTGAATGTACACATTGAAGACTATTCTGCTAGATAGCTCCGTTTTTGTTTTAGAGATAGATGTTTCTCTTCGCAGCATATATTCCCACTCACTCTGGAATATACACATGCAGCTTTTAGAAGAAAGGTCTAACTCCCTGAATCTAAACACAGGTAAAACTTCCTAAGGGAACGAACACACCGCAGAGCAGTTTGAAATACACGTTTCTCCTGTGTTTTAGACGCAGTCTTACTGCTAATTCCTATATATCTGTATATGGCTGAAAATATCCATTTCTAGATTCTAAATAGAAGGGGTTTCTGAACTGCTACATTCACGTTTCAGTTTATCTCTGTAAGTTGAATATACACCTTGATAATCAGTCTGCTAGATAGCTCCGTTGTTGATTTAGAGCCACATATTTCTCATTACACCCTATACTATCATTGACTCAGGAATATCCAAAAGCAGCTTTCAGAAGAAACGTGTTTCTAACTGGTTGAATCTAAACATGGATGCAACTTCAAAAGGAGAACGAGGACACAGCAGAGCAGTTTGAAATATTCCTTTCTTCTGTGTTTTAGACGAAGTCTTAGTGTTAATTCTTATATGTTTGTATATGGCTGGAAATTTCCGTTTCTAGATTCTAAATAGAAAGGGTGTCTGAACTACTACATACACACATCAGTTTAACTCTGTCGGTTGAATGCGAACCTTGACAGCCATTCTGCTAGAGAGCTCTATTTTTGTTTTAGAGCCAGATATTTCTCATGACAGCTTATACTCCTATTCATTTTGGAATATCCGAACGCAGCTTTTAGACCAAACGTGTTTCTAACTCGCTAAATCTAAACATAGATGCAACTTCAAAAGGCGAATGAAGACACAGCAGAGCTGTTTGAAATATACGTTTCTCCTGTGTTTTAGATGCAGACTTACTGCTAATACTTATATACCTGTGTATGGCTGGAAATATCCGTTTATACATTTACCAAAGAAAGGGTTTCTCAACTGCTGTATACACACATCAGTTTAACTCTGTAAGTTGAAAGTACACCTTGACAACCATTCTGCTAGATAGCTCCTTTTTTTTTTTTTTTTTTTTTTGAGCCAGATATTTCTCATTACAACATATACTCCTATCCACTCTGGAATATCCAAATGCAGCTTTTAGAAGAAACGTGTCTGCAACTCTCTGATTGTAAACATAGATGCAACTTCCTAAGGTCATCGAACAGAGAGTAGAGCATGTGGAAATATACATTTCGCCAGTGTTTTAGACGCAGTATTACTGCTAATTGTTATGCCTGTATATGGCTGGAAATATCCGCTTCTAGTTTCTAAATAGAAAGGGTTTCTGAACTGCTACATACACACATCAGTTTATCTCTGTAAGTTGAATGTATACGTTGACAACCATTCTGCTAGAAAGCTCTGTTTTTGTTTTAGAGCCAGATATTTCTCATTACAGCATATACTCCCATTCACTCTGGAATATCCAAACGCTGCTTTTAGAAGAAACGTGTTTCTAACTTGCTGAATCTAAACATAGATGCAACTTCATAAGGTGAACTGACACACTGCAGAGCCCTTTAAACATACATTTCACCTCTGTTTTACATGCGATCTTAACGCTAATTTTCATATGCCTGTATATGGCTGGAAATATCTGTTTCTAGATTCTCCAAAGAAAGGGAGTCTGAACTGCTACATTCACACATCAGTTTAACTCTGTAAGTTGAATATACACCTTGACAATCACTCTGCTAGATATCTCCGTTTTTGTTTTAGAGCCATATATTTCTCATTACACCCTAAACTCCCATCCAGTCAGGAATATCAAAACGCAGCTTTTAGAAGAAATGTGTTTCTAACTCGCTGAATCTAAAAATAGACGCAACTTCCTAAGGTGAACGAACACACAGCAGAGCAGTTTAAAACGTACGTTTCACCTGTGTTTTAGACGCGATCTTACCGCTAGTTCTTATATGCCTGCATATGGCTGGAAATATCTGTTTCTAGATTCTTCAAAGAAAGGGCTTCTGAACTGCTACATTCACACATCAGTTTACCTGTGTACGTTGAATATACACCTTGACAATCATTCTGCTAGGCATCTCTTTTTTTTGTTTTAGAGCCAGAGATTTCTCATTACACCCTATAGTTCCATTCACTGAGAAATATCGAAACGCAGCTTTTAGTGGAAACCTGTTTATAACTCGCGGAATCTAAACACAGACGCAACTTCCTAAGGTGGACGAACACACAGCAGAGCAGTTTAAAACATACGTTTCACCTGTCTTTTAGACACGGCCTTACTGGTAAATCTTATATACCTATACATGGCTGGAAATAACTGTTTCTAGATTCTCCACAGAAAGGGTTTCTGAACTGCTACAATCACACATCAGTTTAACTCTGTAAGTTGAATATACCACTTGACAATCATTCTGCCAGATAGCTCTGTTTTTGTATTAGAGCCAGATATTTCTCATTACCCCATAGACACCCATTCCGTCAGGAATATTGAAACACAGCTTTAGAAGAAACGAGTTACTAACTCACTGAATCTTACCTTAGATGCAACTTTCTAAGGTGAACGAAGACACAGAAGCGCAGTTTCAAAGACACGTTTCACCTGAGTTTTAGACGCGATCTTACCGCTAAATCTTATATAACTGTAAATGGCTGGAAATACCTGTTTCTAGATTCTCCTAAGAAAGGATTTCTGAATTGCTACATTCACGAATCAGTTTATCGTTGTAAGTTGAATATACACCTTGACAATCATTCTGCCAGATAGCTCCGTTTTTATTTTAAAGCCAGATATTTCTCATTACCCAATATATACCCATTCCCGAAGGAATATCCAAACGCAGCTTTAGAATAAACGTGTTTATAACTCGCTGATCTAAATTTAGATGCAACTTCCTAAGGTGAAAGAACACACAGCATAGCAGTTTGAAAGATACATTTCACCTGTGTTTTAGAAGCGATCTTACCACTAATTCTTATATACCTGTATATGGCTGGAAATATCTGATTCTAGATTCTCCAAAGAAAGGGTTTCTGAACTGCTACAATCACACATCAGTTTATCTCTGTAAGTTGAGTATACAACTTGACAATCATTCTCCTAGAGAGCTCCATTTTTTATTTAGAGCCAGATATTTCACACTACACCTTATACTCCCATTCACTCAGGAATATAAAAATGCAGCTTTTACAGGAAACGTGTTTCTGACTGGCTGAATGTAAATGCAGATGCGACTTCCTAAGTTGAACGAACACACAGCAGAGCAGTTTGAAAGATACGTTTCACCTGTGTTTTAGACGCGGTCTTACCGCTAATTCTTATATACCTGTATATGCCTGTAAACATCTGTTTCTAGATTCTCCAAAGAAATGGTTTCTGAACTGCTACTTTCACACATCAGTTTAACTCTGCAAGTTGAATATACACCTTGACAATCTTTATGCTACATAGCTGCGTTTCTGTTTTAGAGCCAGATATTTCTCATTACACCCTATACTCCTTTGCACTCAGGAGTATCCAAACTCAGGGTTTAGAATAAACGTGTTTCTCACTCGCTGAATGTAAACATAGATGCAACTTCCTAAGGTGAACGAATACACAGCCCAGCAGTTTGATACATACGTTTCACCTGTGTTTTAGACGCGATTTTACCGTTACAGCATATATACTCCCTTTCACTCTGGAATGCCCAAACGCAGTTCCTAGAAGAAACATGTTTCTAACTTATGGAATCTAAAGATAGATGCAACTTTCTAAAGGGAATGAACACACATCAGAGGAGTTTGAAAGTTCCGTTTTTTCTCTGTTTTAAACGCAGTCTTACTGTTAATTTTTATATGCCGAATTTGGCTGGAAATATGTGTTTTCAGATTCTCCAAAGAAAGTGTTTCTGAACTGCTGCATACACACATCAGTTTAACTTTGTAGATTGAATGCACACATTGAAAACCATTCTGCTAGAAAGTTCCGTTTTTGTTTTACAGCCTGATATTCTATTTACAGCATATACTCCCATTCACTTTGGAATGTCCAAATGCTACTCCTAGAAGAAATGTGATTCTAACACGCTGAATCTAAAGATAGATGCAACTCCCTAAGATGAAAGAACACACAGCAGAGGTATTTGAAACATCTGTTTTTTCTGTGTTTTAAACCAGTCATACTGCTAATTCTTATATGCCTGGATTTGGCTGGAAATATCTGTTTTTACATTCTCCAAAGAAAGGATTTCTGAAATACTGCATACACGGATGAGTTTAACTCTGTAAGCTGAATGCACACATTGACAATCATTCTGTTAGATAGCTCCGTTTTTGTTTTGGTGCCAGATATTTTCATTACAACATATACTCCCATTCACTCTGGAATGTCCAAACGCAGCTCTGAGAAGAAACATGTTGTAACTCGCTGAATCTAAAGATAGATGCAACTCCTTAAGGGGAAGGAACACATGGCAGAGCAGTTTGACAGATAAGTTTTTCTGTGTTTTAGAAGCAGCCATACTGCTAATTCTTATATGTCTGGATTTGGCTGGAAATATCTGCTCTTAGATTCTCCAAAGAAATGGTTAAGTTAAGGGTTTCTTTCTTTCTTTCTTTTTTTTTTTTTTGAGACGAAATTTCGCTCTTGTTACCCAGGCTGGAGTGCAATGGAGCGATCTCGGCTCACCGCAACCTCTGCCTCCTGGGTTCAGGCAATTCTCCTGCCTCAGCCTCCTGAGTAGCTGGGATTACAGGCACGCGCCACCATGCCCAGCTAATTTTTTGTAGTTTTAGTAGAGACAGGGTTTCACCATGTTGACCAGGATGGTCTCGGTTTCTTGACCTCGTGATCCACCTGCCTCGGCCTCCCAAAGTACTGGGATTACAGGCGTGAGCCACCGCGCCCAGCCCAGAGTTAAGGGTTTCTTAACTGCTGCATGTACACATCAGTTCAACTCTGTAAGTTGAATGCACACATTGACAGCCATTCTGCTAGACAGCTCCGTTTTTGTTTTAGAGCCAGATATTTCTCATTACAGCATGTACTCCCATCAGTTTAACTCCCTACGTTCAATATACACCTTGACAATCATTCTGCTAGAGATCTCCGTTTTTGTTTTAGAGCCAGGTATTTCTCATTACACCCTATGCTCCCATTCACTCATTAATATCCAAATGCAGATTTTAGAAGAAACAATGAGAAATATCTGGCTCTAAAACAAAAACAGAGCTATCTAGCAGAATTGCTATAAAAGTGTACATTCAACTTACAGAGTAAGTTTAACTCTCTACGTTCAATAGAACTTACCCATTCACTCTGGAATGTGCAAACGGAGTTCCTAGAAGAAACGTTTTTGTTTTATAGCCACATATTTCTCATTACATTGTGTTGAAAACAGAAAAAACGTATCTTTCAAACTGCTGTGTTGTGTGTTCCTTCTCCTTACGAAGTTGCATCTATCTTTAGATTCAGGGAGTTAGAGAAAAGTTTCTTCTACGAGCTGTGTTTGTAGATTGACAGTGAAGGGAGTATTTCTTATATACCTGTATATGCCTGGAAATATCTGATTCTAGTTTCCCCAAAGAAAGGGTTTCTGACATGCTACATTCACACAACAGTTTAACCCTGTAAGTTGAATATACACCTTGACAATCATCCTGCCACATAGCTCCGTTTATGTTTTAGATCTGGCTGAATGTAAACATAGATGCAACTTCATAAGGTGAACGAACACACAGAAGAGCAGTTTGAAATATATGTTTCACCTGTGTTTTACACGCGATCTTACCACTTATTCTTATATACCTGTATATGCCGGGAAATATCTGTTTCTAGATTCTCCAAAGAAAACATAAGTTTCTTCTCTGTTTTAAATGCATTCTTACTGCTAATTTTACACACCTGGTATGGCTGGAAACATCTTTTTTTACATTCTACAAAGAAAGGATTTCTGAACTGCTGCATACCTACATCAGTTAAACTCTGTACGTTGAATACACATTGACAACCATTCTGCTAGATATCTCCATTTTTGTTTTAGAGCCAGATATTTCTCATTACAGCGTATACTCCCATTCACTGTCAATGTACAAACGCAGCTCGTAGGAGAAACGTGTTTCTAACTTGCTCAATAGAAAAATAAATGAACTCCCTAAGACGAACGAACACACAGCAGAGCAGTTTGAAATATCCGTTTTTTTCTGTGTTTTAAACGCAGTCTTACTGCTAATTCTTATATGCCTGGATTTTGCTGGAAGTATCTGTTTTTAGATTCTCCAAAAAAGGGCTTCTGAACTGCTGCATACACACATCAGTTTAACTCTGTAAGTTGAGTGCACACATTGACAACAATTCTGCTCGGTATTTCTTTAGAGCTAGAAATTTCTCATGACAGCATATGCTCCCATTCACTCTAGAATGTCCAAACGCAGCTCCTATAAGAAACATGTTCTAACTCGCTGAATCTAAAGATAGGTGAAACTCCCTAAGGTGAACGAACACACAGCAGTGCAGTTTGAAAGATCCATTTTCTCTCTGTTTTAAACGTAGTCTTACTGCTAATTCTTATATGCCTGGATTTGGCTGAAAATATCTGTTTTTAGAATCTCCAAAGAAAAAGTTTCTGAACTGCTGCATACACACTTCAGTTTAACTCTGTAAGTAGAATGCAGAGATTGACAACCATTTTGCTAGATAGCTCCGTTTTTGTTTTAGAGTCAGATATTTTTCAATACAGCATATACTCCGATTCACTCTGGAATGTCCAAACGCAGCTCCTAGATGAAAAATATTTCTAACTCACTGAATCTAAAGATAGATGCAACAACTTAAGGTGAATGAACACACACAGTGCAGTTTGAAAGATCCTTTTTTTCTGTGTTTCACACGAGTCTTAGTGCTAATTCTTTTATTTACTGGATTTGGTCGAAATATCTGTTTTCAGATTCTCCAAAGAAAGGGTTTCTGAACTGCTGCATACACACATCGGTTTACCTCTGTAAGTTGAATACACACATTGACAAATATTCTGCTAGATAGCTCGGTTTTTGTTTTAGAGCCAGATATTTATAATTACCCAATATACACACATTCTATGTTCCCCAAAGAAAGGGTTTCCGAAGTACTACATACACACATCAGTTTAACTCTGTAAGTTGAATGTACTCATTGACAACCATTCGGCTAGATACCTCCGTTTTTTGTTGCAGAGCCAGATATTTCTCATTACAGCATACACTCCCGCTCACTCTGTAATACATAAAGGTAGCTTTTAGAAGAAAGTTGTTTCTACCTTGCTGAGTCAAAACATAGACGCAACTTCCTAAGGTGAATGAACTCACAGCAGAGCTGTATGAAATATACGTTTCTCCTGTATTTTAGACGCAGTCTTACTGCTAATTCTTATATGCCTGTATGTGGCTGGAAATGTCTGTTTCTAGATTCTCCAAAGAAAGGGTTTCTGAACTGCTACATACACACATCAGTTTAACTCGGTAAGTTGAATATACACCTTGACAACCATTCTGCTGGATAGCTTCGTTTTTGTTTTAGAGCCACATATTTTTCATTACAGCATATACTCCCACCATACAATCTGGAATATCCAAACGCAGCTTTTAGAAGGAACGTGTTTCTGACTCGCTGAATCTAAACATAGATGCAACTTCCTAAGGTGAACGAACACATAGCAGAGCAGTTTGAAATATCTGTTTCTCCTGTGTTTAAGATGCAGTCTTACTGCTAATTCTACTATGACTGCACAGTGCTGGAAATATCTGTTTGTGGTTTCTCCAAAGAAAGGGTTCCTGAACTGCTACATACACACATCAGTTTAACTCTGTAAGTTGAATATTCACCTTGACATCCATTCTGCGAGATAGATCCGTTTTTGTATATAGATTTTTATATACCTGTATATGCCTGGAAATATCTGTTTCTAGATTATCCAATGAAAGTGTTTCTGAACTGCTACATTCACGCATCAGTTTAACTCTGTAAGTCGAATATACATCTTGACAATCATTCTTCCAGATAGTTCCCTTTTTGTTTTAGAGCCAGATATTTCTAATTACCCCCTATACAAGCATTCCCTTGGGAATATCCAAACGCAGTTTTAGAAGAAACGTGTTTCTCACTCGCTGAATCTAAACTTAGATGCAACTTCCTAAGGTGAAGGAGCACACAGCAGAGCAGTTTGAAAGATATGTTTCACCTGTGTTTTACACAGATGTTACCACTAATTCTTATATACCTGTATATAGCTGGAAATATCTGATTCTAGACTCTCCAAAGAAAGGGTTTCTGAACTGCTACATTCACAGATCAGTTTACCTCTGTAAGTTAAATATACAAATTGACAATAATTCTGCTACAGAGTTCCGTATTGGTTTTAGAGACAGATATTTCTCATTCCCCCTATACTCCCATTCACTCACGAATAATCAAACGCAGCTCTTACAAGAAACGTGTTTCCCACTGGCTGAATGTAAACATAGATGCAACTTCCTAAGGTGAATGAACACACAGCAGAGCAGTTTGGAAGGTACGTTTCACCTGTGTGTTAGACAGAGTCTTACCGCTAATTCTTATATACCTGTATATAAGACTGCTAAACAAAACAAAGAAAGGGTTTCTGAACTGCTACATTCACACAACAATTTAACTTTGTAAGTTGAATATACAAATTGACAATAATTCTGCTACATAGCTCCGTTTTTCTTTAAGAGCCAGATATTTCTCATTACACCCTATACGCCCATTCATTCAGGAAAATCCAAACGCAGCTTTTAGATGAAACGTCTTTCTAACTGGCTGAATGTAAACATAGATGCAGCTTCCTAAGGTGAACACACAGCAGAGCACTTTGAAATGTACGTTGCACCTGTGTTTTACATGCGACCTTACCGCTAATTCTTATATACCTGTATCTGGCTGGAAACATCTGTTTCTAGATTCTCCAAAGAAAGGGTTTCTGAACTGCTACATTCACACATCAGTTTAACTCTGTAAGTTGAATATAAATCTTGACAATCATTCTGTTAGATAGCTTCGTTTTTGTTTTAGAGCCAGATATTTCTCATTACACCCTCTACTCCCATTCAGTCAGGAATATCCAAACGCAGCTACTATAAGAAACGTGTCTTTAACTGGCTGAAGTAAACATAGATGCAACTTCCTACACTGAACGAACACATAGCAGAGCAGTTTGAAATATACGTTTCACCTGTGTTTTAGAAGCGATCTTACTGCTAATTCTTATATACCTGTATATGGCTGGAAATATCTGTTTCTAGATTCTCCAAAGAAAGTGTTTCTGAACAGCTACGTGCACACATCATTTTAACGCTCTACGTTGAAATACACTTTGACAATCATTCTGCTAGATAACTCCATTTTTGTTTTAGAGCCAAATATTTCTCAATACACGCTATACTCCCATTGAGTCAGGAATACCCAAAAGCAGCTTTTAGAAGACATGTGTTTCCAACTGGCTGAATGTAAACACTGATGAAACTTCTTAAGGTGAAGGAACACACAGAAGAGCAGTTTGAATGATACGTTTCACCTGTGTTTTACACGCGATCCTACCGCTTATTCTTATATACCCATGTATGCCTGGAAATATCTGTTTCTAGATTCTCAAAAAAAAAAAAAAAGAGTTTCTGAACTGCTACATTCACGCATGAGTTTATATCTGTAAGTTGAATATACACGTTGACAATCCTTCTTCCAGATAGCTCCATTTTTGTTTTAGAGCCAGGTATTTCGCATTACCCCCTATAAACCCATTCCCTCAGGAATATCCAAACGTAGCTTTAGAAGAAACATGTTTCTGATTCGCTGAATCTTTACATAGATGCAACTGCCTAAGGTAAATGAACACAGAGCAGAGCAGTTTGAAACACACATTTCTCCTGTGTTTTAGACGCAGTCTTACTGCTAATTCTTATATGCCTGTATACTGCTTGTACATATATGCCTGTATATGACTGGAAATATCTGTTTCTAGATTTTAAATAGAAAGTGTTTCTGAACTGCTACATACACACATCAGTTTATCTCTGTAAGTTGAATGTATACGTTGACAACCATTCTGCTAGAAAGCTTTGTTTTTGTTTTAGAGCCAGATATCTCTCATTAGAGCATATATTCCCATACACTCTGGAATATCCAAATGCAGCTTTTAGAACAAATGTGTTTCTACCTTCCTGAATCAAAACATAGATGCAACTTCAAAAGGTGAACGAAGACACAGCAGAGCAGTTTGAAATATACGTTTCTCCTGTGTTTTAGAGGAAGTCTTACTGCTAATACTTGTATGCCAGTATATGGCTGGAAATATCCATTTATACATGTTCCAAAGAAAGGGTTTTAGAACTGCTACATACACACATCAGTTTAACTCTGGAAGGTGAATGGACACCTTGACAACTATTCTGCTAGATAGCTGCGTTTTTGTTTTACTGACAGATGTTTCTCTTTATGGCATATACTCCCATTCACTCTGTAATATCCACACGCAGCATTTAGAAGACATGTCTTTCTAACTGCTGATTCCAAACATGGATGGAAACTCCTAAAGTGAACGAACACACAGTAGAGCAGTTTGAAATGTAGGTTTCTCCTGTGCTTTAGACGCAGTCTTACTACTAATTCTTATATGCCTGCATATGGCTGGAAATATCCATTTCTAGATTCTAAATAGAACGGTTTTCTGAACTGCTACATACACACATAAGTTTAACTCTGTAAGTTGAATGTACGCATTGACAACTATTCTGCTAGATAGCTCGGTTTTTGTTTTAGAGAGAGGTGTTTCTCTTTGTAGGGTTACAACCATTCATTCTGGAATATCCAAACGCAGCTTTTAGAAGAAACGTGTTTCTAACTCTCTGAATCTAAATGCAGATGCAACTTCCTAAGGAAAGGAACACACAGTAGAGCAGTTTGAAATATACGTTTCTCCTGTGTATTAGATCCAGTCTTACTGCTAATTTCTATATAACTATACATGGCTGAAAATCTCCGTTTCCATATTCTAAATAGAAAGGGTTTCTGAACTGCTACATAAACACATCAGTTTAACTCTGTAAGTTGAATGTACACCTTGACAACTATTCTGCTAGATAGCCCTGTTTTTCTTTTACAGACAGATGTTTCTCTTTATAGTATATGCTCCCATTCACTCTGGAATATCCACATGCAGCTTTTAGGAGAAACTTCTTTCTTACTCGCTGAATCAAAACATGGATGCAACTTCCTAAGGTGAAGGAACACACAGCAGAGCAGTTTGAAATATAGTTTTCTCTTGTTTTACAGTAAGTCCTAGTGTTAATTCTTATATGCCTGTATATGGCTGGAAATGTCCTTTTACAGATTCTCCAAAGAAAGTGTTTTTGAACTGCTGTATACACACATCAGTTTAACTCTGTAAGTTGAATGTGCACCTTGACAACCATTCTGCAAGATAGCTCCTTTTTTTTTTTTAGAGCCAGATATTTCTCATTACAGCATACATTCCTATTCACTCTGGAATACCCAAACGCAGGTTGTAGAAGAAAAGTATTTCTAACTCGCTGAATCTAAACATAGATGCAACTTCCTAAGGTGAACGATCACACAGCAGAGCAGTTTGAAATATACGTTTCTCCTGTTATTCAGACGCAGTCTTACTGCTAATTCTTATATGTCTGTATATAGCTAGAAATACTGTTTATATATTCTCCAAAGAAAGGGTTTTAGAACTGCTACATACACACATCAGTTTATCTCCGTAAGTTGAATGTACACCTTGTCAACTATTCTGCTAGATAGCTCCGTTTTTGTTTTAGAGACAGATGATTCTCTTTATACTATATACTCCCATTGACTTTGGAATATCCACAGGCAGCTTTTAGAAGAAACGTCTTTCTAACTCGCTGAACTGAAAAATGGATGAAACTTCCTAAGGTGAATGAACACACAGCAGAGTAGTTTGAAATATACATTTCTTCCGTGTTTTAGACGAAATCGTACTGTTAATTCTTATATGCCACTATACGGCTCTAAGTATCCGTTTCTAGATTCTCCAAAGAAAGAGTTTTTGAACTGCTCTATACACACATCAGTTTAACTCTGTACGTTGAATGTACACCTTCAAAACCATTCTGCTAGATAGCTCCGATATTGTTTTAGAGCCAGATATTTCTCATTACAGCCTATACTCCTATTCACTCTGGAATATCCAAACGAAACTTGTAGAAGAAACGTGTTTGTAATTCGCTGAATCTAAACATAGATGCAACTTCCTAAGGTGAAGGAACACACAGCAGAGCAGTTTGAAATTTATGTTTCTCCTGTATTTTAGATGCAGCCTTACTGCTAATTTATATGCCTGCATGTGGCGGGAAATATCCGTTTCTAGATTCTAAATATAAAGGGTTTCTAAACGGCTACATACACATATGAGTTTAACTCTGTACATTGAATGTACACCCTGACAACCATTCTGCTAGATAGCTCTGTTTTTGTTCTAGAGCCAGATCTTTCTCCTTATAGCATATATTCTCACTTACTCTGGAACATCGAAACGCAGGTTGTAGAAGAAACATGTTTCTAATTCGCTGAATCTAAACAGAGATGGAACTTCCTAAGGTCAACGAAAACACAGCAGAGCAGTTTGAAATACAGGTTTCTCCTGTCTTTTACACGCAATCATGTTGATAATTTTTATATGCCTTATATGGCTGGAAATATCCGTTTCCAGGTTCTAAATAGAAAGCGTTTCTGAACTGCTACATACACACGTCAGTTTAACTCTGTAAGTTGAATGTATACCTTGACAACCATTCTGCTAGAAAGCTCTGTTTTTGTTTTAGAGCCAGATATTTCTCATTACAGTTTATACTACCTTTCACTCTGGAATATCCAAACGCAGCTTTTAGAAGAAACGTGTTTCTAATTCGCTGAATCCAAACAGAGATGGAACTTCCTAAGGTCAACGAAGACACAGCAGAGCAGTTTGAAACATACGTTTCTCCTGTGTTTTAGATGCAGTCTTACTGCTAATACTTATATTCCTGTGTATGGCTGGAAATACCCTTTTATACATTTACGAAAGAAAGGGTTTTAGAACTGCTACATGCACACATCAGTTTACCTCTGTACGTTGAATGTACACCTTGACAACCATTCTGCTAGATAGCTCCGTTTTTGTTTTAGAGCCAGATATTTCTCATTATAGCCTATTCACCCATTCTCTCTGGAATATCCAAACGCAGCTTTACAAGGAACCTGTCTATAACTCGCTGATTGTAAACATAGATGCAACTTCCTAAGGTCATCAAACACACAGTAGAGCAGGTTGAAATATACATTTCTCCTGTGTTTTAGACGCAGTCTTACTTCTAATTTTTATATTCCTGTATATGGCTGAAAATATCCGTTTCTAGGTTCTGCAAAGAAAGTGTTTCTGAACCGCTACACACACACATCAGCTTAACTCTGTAAGTTCATAGTACACCTTGACAACCATTCTGCTAGATAGCTCTGTTTTTGTTTTAAAGCCAGATATTTCTCATTACAGTATATACTCCTATTCACTCTGGAATATCCAAACATAGCTTTAAGAACAAACGTGTTTCTAATTCGCAGAATCTAAACATAGGTGCAACTTCAAAAGGTGAATGAAGACACAGCAGAGCCGACTGAAATATACATTTCTCCTGTGTTTTAGACGAATTCTTACTGCTAAATCTTATATGCCTTTATATGGCTGGAAATATCCGTTTATACATTCTCCAAAGAAAGAGTTTTAGAATTGCTACATATACACATCAGTTTAAATCAGTAATTTGAAAGTACACCTTGACAACCGTTCTGCTAGATAGCTCCGTTTTAGTTTTAGAGCCAGATATTTCTCATTAGAGCATATATTCCCATGCACTCTGGAATATCCAAAAGCAGCTTTTAGAAGAAACATCTTTCTAACTCGCTGAATCTAATCATGGATGCAACTTCCTAAGGTGAACGAACACACAGCACAGCAGTTTGATATCTACGTTTCTCCTGTGTTTTAGACGAAGTCTTACTGACAATACTTAAATGCCTGTATATGGCTGGAAATATCCGTTTCGAAGATCTCCAAAGAATGTGTTTCTGAACTGCTGTGTACACACATCGGTTGAAGTTTGTAAGTTGAATGTACACCTTGACAACTATTCTGCTAGATAGTTCCGTTTTCATTTTAGACACAGATGTTTCTCTTTGTAGTGTATGCTCAGATTCACTCTGGAATATAAAAACGCTGCTTTTAGAAAAAACGTGTTTCTTACTTGGTGAATCTAAACATACATGCAACTTGCTAAGGTGAACGAACACTTAGCAGGGCATTTTAAAATATACATTTCTCCTGTGTTTTAGACGCAGTCTTACTGCTAATTCTTATATGCCTGTGTATGGCTGGAAATATCCGTTTCTAGATTCTAAATAGAAACGGTTTCTGAATGCTGTATACACACATCAGTTTAACTCTGTAACTTGAATGTACACCTTGACAACCATTCTGCTAGATAACTCCGTTTTGTTTTTGAGCCATATATTTCTCATTATAGCACGAACTCCCATTCACTAGGGAATATCGAAACGCAGCTTTCAGAAGAAACGACTTTGTAACTTGCTACAAGTAAACATAGATGCAACTTCCTAACTTGAACGAAGACACAGCCGAACAGTTTGAAATATACTTTTCTCCTGTGTTTTAGACGCAGTCTGACTGCTAATACTTATATGCCTGTATATGGCTGGAAATATCCGTTTCCAGATTCTCCATGAAAGGGGTTTCTGAACTGCTGTATACACACATGAGTTTAACTCTGTAAGTTGAATGTACACCTTGACAACCATTCTGCTAGATAGCTCCGTTTTTGTTTTAGAGCCAGATATTTCTCTTAAAAGACTCTGCAGCCATTTATTCTGGAATATCCAATTGCAGCTTGCAGAAGAAAAGTGTTTCTAACTTGTTGAATCTAGTCATAGATGCAACTTCCTAAGGTGAACCAATACACTGCGGAGCAGTTTGAAATATAGTTTTCTGCTGTATTTTAGACGCAGTCTTACTGCTAATTCTCATATGCCTGTATATGGCTGATAATATGTGTTTCTAGATTCTCCAAAAAAGGGTTTCTGAACAGCTACATACACACATCAGTTTAACACTGTAAGTTGAATGTACACCTTCACAACCATTCTGCTAGATAGCTCTTCTTTTGTTTTAGAGCCAGGTATTTCTCATTACAGCATATATTCCCATTCACTGTGGAATATCCCAATGCAGCTTTTAGAACAAACGTGTTTCTAACTCACAGAATGTAAACATAGATACAACTTCTAAATGTGAACAAAGACACAGCAGAGGAGTTTGAAATACACGTTTCTCCTGCGTTTTAGACGAAGTCTTACTGCTAAGTCTTATATGGCTGTAATTATCCGTTTATACATTCTCAAAGAAAGAAAGGGTTTTAGAACTGCTACATACACACATCAGATTAACCCTGTAACTTAAATGTACAACTTGACAACTTTTCTGCTAGATGGCTCCGTTTTTGTTTTACACACAGATGTTTCTTATTGTAGTGTTTACTTCCAATCTCTCTGGAATATCCAAAGGCAGCTTTTAGAAGAAACGTCTTTCTAACTCGCTGAATCTAAACATATGTGCAACTGTGTGAGGTCAACGAACACATAGCGGAGCAGTTTGAAAGATACATTTCACCTGTGTTTTAGACGCCATCTTACTGCTAATTCTTATATACCTGTATATGACTGAAATATCTGTTTCTGGATTCTCCAAAGAAAGGGTTTCTGAACTCCTACATTCACACATCAGTTTAACTCTGTATGCTGAATATACAACTTGAGAATCACTCTGCTAGATAGCTCCGTTTTTGTTTTAGAACCAGATAATTCTCACTACACCTTATACTCCCATTCACTCAGGAGTATTCAAAGGCAGCTTTTAGAAGAAGCGTGTTTCTAACTGGCTGAATGTACACATAGATGCAACTTCCTAAGGTGAACGAACACACAGCAGAGCAGTTTGAAAGATATGTTTCACCTGTGTTTTATATAAAATCTTAACGCTAATTCTTATATACATCTTTATGGATGGAAATATCTGTTTCTAGATTCTCCAAAGAGAGGCTTTCTCAAGTGATACATTTACAAATCAGTTTAACTCTGTAAGTTTAATATACACCTTGACAATCATCCTGATAGATAGTTCCATTTTCGTTTTAAAGCCAGATATTTCTCATTACACCCTATACTCCCATTCACTCTGGAATATCCAAACGCAGCTTTTAGAAGAAACATGTTTCTAACTCACTTAATCTAAACACAGATGCAACTTCCTAAGGTGAACAAACACACAGCAGAGCAGTTTGAAAGATATGTTTCACCTGTGTTTTAGACGGAATCTTAACGCTAATTCTTATATACCTCTTTATTGATGGAAAATCTGTTTCTAGATTCTCCAAAGAAAGGCTTTTTCAACTGATACACACACACATCAGTTTAACTCTGTAACTTGATTGTGCACCTTGACTTCCATTCTGCTAGATAGCTCCGTTTTAGGTTTAGAGCCAGATATTTCTCATTACAGCCTATACTCCCATTCACTGTGGAATATCCAAATGCAGCTTTTAGTTTCTAACTCGCTGAATCTAAACATAGATTCAACTTGTTCAGGTGAACGAACACAAAGCACAGCAGTTTGAAATATGCGTTTCTCCTGTGTTTTACACGAGGTCTTACTGCTAATTCTTATATGTCTGTATTTGGCTATCAATATCGGTTTCTAGATTGTCCAAAGAAAGGGTTTCTGAACTGCTGCCCTCACACATCAGTTTACCTCTGTAAGTTGATTGTACACCTTGACAACCATTCTGCTAGATAGCTCCATTTTTGTTTTAGAGCCAGCTATTTCTCATTACAGCCTGTACTCCCATTCACTCTGGAATATCCAAACGCAGGTTTTAGAAGAAACGTGTTTCTAACTCGCTGAATCTAAACATATATGCAACTTCCTCAAGTGAACGAACACAAAGCAGCACAGTTTGAAATATACGTTTTTCCTGTGTTTTACACGCAGTCCTACTGCTAATCCTTTTACTCCTGTATACGGCTGGAAATATCTGTTTCTAGATTCTCCAAAGAAAATGTTTCTGAACTGCTGCTCAGACACATCAGGTTACCTCTGTAAGTAGATTGCACACCTTGACAACCATTCTGCTAGATAACTCCGTTTTTGTTTTAGAGCCAGATATTTCTCATTACAGCCTATACTCCCATTACATGTGGAATATCCAAATGCAGCTTTTAGAAGATACGTGTTTCTAACTCGCTGAATCTAAACATAGATGCAGCTTCCGAAAGTGAACGAACACAAACCAGAGCAGTTTGAAATCTACGTTTCTCCTGTTTTTTTTTTACGCACAGTCTTACTGCTAATTCTTATATGCCTGTATATGGCTGGAAATATCTGTTTCTAGATTCTCCAAAGAAAGGGTTTATGAACGGCTGCGCAGACACATCAGTTTAACTCTGTAAGTTGATTGTACACCTTGACAACCATTCTGCTACTTAGCTCCATTTTTCTTTTAGAGCCATATATATCTCATTACAGCCTATACTCCCTTTCACTCAGAAATATCCATTACACCCTATACTCCCATTCCCTCAGGAATAACCAAATGCAGCTTTTAGAATAAACTTGTTTCTAACTCGCTGAATCTAAACATAGATGCAACTTCCGAAGGTGAAGGAACACACAGCAGAGCAGTTTGAAATATACGTGTCTCCTTTGTTTTAGACGCACCCTCACTGATGTTTCGTATATGCCTGTATATGCCTGGAAATATCTGTTTCTAGATTCTCCAAAGAAGACATGTTTCTTCTCTGTTTTAGATGCATTCTTACTGCTAATTTTTACACACCTGCTATGGCTGGAAACATCTTTTTTTACATTCTACAAAGAAAGGATTTCTGAACTGCTGCATACCTACATCAGTTAAACTCTGTACGTTGAATACACATTGACAACCATTCTGCTAGATATCTCCATTTTTGTTCTAGAGCCAGATATTTCTCATTACAGCATATACTCCCATTCACTGTCAATGTACAAACGCAGCTCGTAGAAGAAACATGTTTCTAAATCGCTCAATTGAAAAATAAATGAACTCCCTAAGGTGAAAGAACACACAGCAGAGCAGTTTGAAATATCCATTTTTTTCTGTGTTTTAAACGCAGTCTTACTGCTAATTCTTATATGCCTGGATTTTGCTGGAAGTACCTGCTTTCAGATTCTCCAAAAAAGGGCTTCTGAACTGCTGCATACACACATCAGTTTAACTCTGTAAGTTGAATGCACACATTGACAACAATTCTGCTTGGGATTTCTTTAGAGCTAGAAATTTCTCATGACAGCATATGCTCCCATTCACTCTAGAATGTCCAAACGCAGCTCCTAGAAGAAACATGTTCTAACTAGCTGAATCTAAAGATAGATGAAACTCCCTAAGGTGAACGAACACACAGTAGAGCAGTTTGAAAGATCCATTTTCTCTCTGTTTTAAATGCAGCCTTACTGCTAATTCTTATATGCCTGGATTTGGCTGGAAATATCTGTTTTTAGAATCTCCAAAGAAAAAGTTTCTGAACTGCTGCATACACACTTCAGTTTATATCTGTAAGTTGAATGGAGAGATTGACAACCATTCTGCTAGATAGCTCCGTTTTTGTTTTAGAGCCAGATATTTTTCAATACAGCATATACTGATTCACTCTGGAACGCCCAAACGCAGCTCCTAGGTGAAAAATATTTCTAACTCACAGAATCCAAAGATAGATGCAACAACTTAAGGTAAATGAACACACACAGAGCAGTTTGAAAGATCCTTTTTTTCTGTGTTTCACACGAGTCTTATTGCTAATTCTTTTATTTCTTGGATTTCGTTGGAAATATCTGTTTTAGGATTTTCCAAAGAAAGGGTTTCTGAACTGCTGCATGCACACATCGGTTTCCCTCTGTAAGTTGAATAAACACATTGGCAAATATTCTGCTAGATAGCTCGGTTTTTGTTTTAGAGCCAGATATTTCTAATTACCCCCTATACATGCATTCTACGTTGTCCAAAGAAAGGGTTTCCGAACTCCTACATACACACATCAGTTTAACTCTGTAAGGTGAATGTACTCATTGACAACGTTTTGGCTAGATACCTCCGTTTTTTTGATGTAGAGCCAGATATTCCACATTACAGCATATACTCCCACTCACTCTGTAATATATAAAGGTAGCTTTTAGAAGAAAGTTGTTTCTACCTTGCTGAGTTAAAACATAGATGCAACTTCCTAAGGTGAATGAACACACAGCAGAGCAGTATGAAATATATGTTTCTCCCGTGTTTTAGACGCAGTCTTACTGCTAATTCTTATATGCCTGTATATGGCTGGAAATGTCTGTTTCTAGATTCTCAAAGAAAGGGTTTCTAAACTGCTACATACACACATCACTTTACATCGGTATGTTCAATATACACCTTGACAACCATTCTGCTAGATAGCTTCGTTTTTGTTTTAGAGCCACATATTTTTCATTATGGCATATACTCCCACCATTCACTCTGGAATATCCAAATGCAGCTTTTAGAAGGAACGTGTTTCTAACTCGCTGAATCTAAACATAGATGCAACTTCCTAAGATGAACTGACACACTGCAGCGCAAATTGAAATATCCGTTTCTCCTCTGTTTTAGATGCACTCGTACTGCTAATTCTAATATGTTTGAATATGGCTGGAAATATCCGTCCTAGATTCTCCACATAAAGTGTTTCTGAACTGGTACTTACACACATCTGTTTAACTCTGTAAGTTGATTGTATGCCGTGACAACCATTCTGCTAGATACCTCCGTTTTTGTTTTAGAGCCAGATATTTCTCATTACAGCCTATACTATCATTCACTCAGTTATATCCAAAACCAGCTTTTAGAAGAAACGTGTTTCTAACTCGCTGAATCTAAGCATAAATGGAACAGCCTTAGGTGAACGAATGCAAAGCAGAGAAGCTTGAAATCTACGTTTTTCCTGTGTTTTATAGGCAGTCTTACTGCTACTTCTTATATGCCTGTATCTCGCGGGAAGTATCTGTTGCTAGATTCTCCACAGAATGGGTTTCTGAACTGCTGCACACACACACATCAGTTCAACTCTGTAAGTTGATTGTACACCTTGACAATCGTTCTGCTAGATAGCTCCATATTTGTTTTAGATCCAGATATTTCTCATTACAACCTATCCTCACTTTCACTCTGGAATATCCAAATGCAGCTTTTAGAAGAAACGTGTTTGTAACTCACTGAATCTAAACATAAATGGAACAGACTTAGGTGAATGAACACAAAGCAGAGCAGTTTTAAATCCATGTTTCTCCTGTGTTTTACACGCAGTCCTACTGCTACTTCTTATATGCCTGTATATGGCTGGAAATATCTGTTGCTAGATTCTCCAAGGAAAGGGTATCTGAACTGCTGTACACAGACATCAGTTTAACTCTGTAAGTTGATTGTACACCTTGCCAACCATTGGCTAGATAACTTCATTTTTCTTTCAGAGCCACTTATTTCTCATTACAGCCTATAATCCCATTTGCTCTGGAATATCCAAATGCAGCTTTAGAAGAAAGGAGTTTCTACTTCGCTGAATCTAAACATAGATGCAACTTCCTTAGGTGAACGAATGCAAAGCAGAGAAGCTTGAAATCTACGTTTCTCCTGTGTTTTACAGGCAGTATTACCACTAATTCTTTTAGGCCTGCATATGTCTGGAAATATTTGTTTCTAGATTCTCCAAAGAAAGGGTTTCTTAACTTCTGCACACACATATCAGATTAACTCTGTAAGTTGATTTTACATGTTGACAACCGTTCTGCTAGATATTTTCGTTTTTGTTTTAGAGCCAGATATTTCCCATTACAGCCTATACTATCAGTCACTCAGGAATATCCAAACCCAGCTTTTAGAAGAAACTTGTTTCTAACTCACTGAATCTAACCATAGATGCAACTTCCTTAGTTGAACGAAGACAAAGCAGAGCAGTTTGAAATCTAAATTTCTCCTGTGTTTTACATGCAGTCTTACTGCTACTTCTTATATGCCTGTATATGACTGGAAATATCTGTTGCTAGATTCCCCAAGGAAAGGATATCTCAACTGCTTCACACAGACATCAGTTTAACTCTGTAAGTGGATTGTACACCTTGACAACCATTCTGCTAGATAGCTCCGGTTTTCTTTCAGAGCCAGATATTTCTCATTACAGCTTATACTCCCTTTCACTCTGGAATATCCAAACGCAGCTTTTAGAAGAAACGTGTTTCTAACTCGCTGAATCTACACGTAGCTGCAACTCCCTAATGTGAAAGAATACAAAGCAGAGCAGTTTGTAATCTATGTATCTCCTGTGTTTTACACGCAGTCTTACTGCTAATTCTTACATGCCTTTATATGGCTTTAAATATCTGTTGCTAGTTTCTCCACAGAAATAGTTTCTGAACTGCTGATCACACACATCTGTTTAACTCTGAAAGTTGATTGTACACCTTGACAACCGTTCTGCTAGATAGCTCCGTTTTTCAGAACCAGATATTTCTCATTACAGCCTACACTCCCATTGACTCTGGAATATCCAAACGCAGCTTTTAGAAGAAATGTGTTTCTAACTCGCTGAATCTAAACATAGATGCAACTTCCTAAGCTGAACGAACACAAACCAGAGCAGTCTGAAATGTACGTTTCTCCTGTGTTTTACACGAAGTCTTACTGCTAATTCTTATATGCCTGTTTATGGCTTGAAATATCTGTCGGTAGATTCTCCAAAGAAGTGGTTTCTGAACTTCTGCACACACACATCAGTTTAACTCTGTAAGCTGACTGTACACCTTGACAATTGTTCTGCTGGATAGCTGCATTTTTGTTTTAGAGCCAGATATTTCTCATTACACCCTATACTCCCATTCACTCTGGAATATCCAAACGCAGCTTTTAGAAGAAACGTGTTTCTAACTCGCTGAATCTACACATAGATGCCACTTCCTAACGTGAATGAACACAAAGCAGAGCAGTTTGAAATCTACGTCCCTCCTATGTTTTACACGCAGCCTTACTGCTAATTCTTATATGCCTCTATATGGCTGGAAATCTCTGTTCCTAGATTCTCTAATGCAGGGTATCTCAACTGCTGCACACAGACATCAGTTTAACTCTGTAAGTTGATTGTACACCTTCAAAACCGTTCTGCTAGATAGCTTCGTTTTTGTTTTAGAGCAGGTAGTTCTCATTACAGCCTATACTAAAATTCACTCTGGAATATCCAAACATAGCTGTTAGAAGAAACGTGTTTCTAACTCGCTGAATCTAAACATAGATGCAACTTCCTAAGGTTAACGAACACAAAGCAGAGCAGTTTGAAATCTACGTTTCTAATATATTTTACACGCAGTCTTACTGCTAATTCTTATATGCCTGTATCTGGCTGGAGATATCTGTTTCTAGATTCTCCTAAGAAAGGGTTTCTGAACTGCTGCAAAGACATATAAGTTTAACTCTGCAAGTTGATTGTACACCTTGACAACCGTTCTGCCAGATAGCTCTATTTTTTTTTTAGAGCCAGGTATTT
Organism: Sapajus apella; assembly: GCF_009761245.1. Taxonomy (NCBI): domain Eukaryota; kingdom Metazoa; phylum Chordata; class Mammalia; order Primates; family Cebidae; genus Sapajus; species Sapajus apella. The sequence continues at coordinate 37,573 of NW_022437265.1, forward strand.
CTCCTTACAGCCTATACTCCAATTCACTCTTGAATATCCAAACGCAGCTTTTAGAAGAAACGTGTTTCTAACTCGCTGAATCTAAACATAGATGAAAAAGCTCCGTTTTTGTTTTAGACCCATATATTTCTCATTACAGACTATACTCCCATTCACTCTGGAATATCCAAACGCAGCTTTTAGAAGAAACGTGTTTATAACTCGCTGAATCTAAACATAGATGCAATTTCCTAAGCTGAGCGAACACAATGCCGAGCAGTTTGAAATCTACGTTTCTCCTGTGTTTTACACGCAGTCTTACTGCTAATTCTTTTATGCCTGAATATGGTTGGAAATATCTATTTCTAGATTCTCCAAGGAAATGATTTCAGATCTGCTGCACACACACATCAGTTTAACTCTGTAAGTTGATTGTACACCTTGACAACCATTCTGCTAGATAGCTCTGTTTTTTTTTCCCATTCATTTATTTTATTGTATTTTAGGTTTTGGGATACATGTGAAGAATATGGAAGATTGTTGCATAGGTACACACGTGGCAGTGTGATTTGCTGCCTTCTTCCCCATCACCTACATCTGGCATTTCTCCCCTTGCTATCTCTCACCAGCTCCAAACCCCCACTCTCCCTCCTCTATTCCCCCCCAACTGACCCCAGTGTGTAGTGCTCCCCTCCCTATGTCCATGTGTTCTCATTGTTCAACACCCGTCTATGAGTGAGAACATGCAGTGTTTGATATTCTGCTCTTCTGTCAGTTTGCTGAGAATTATGGTTTCCAGGTTCATCCATGTCCCTACAAAGGACCCAAACTCATCGTTTTTGATGGCTGCGTAATATTCCATGGTGTATATGTGACACATTTTCCCTATCCAGTCTATCATCGATGGGCATTTGGGTTGGTTCCAGGTCTTTGCTATTGTAAACAGTGCTGCAATGAACATTCGTGTGCACGTGTCCTTATAGTAGAACGATTTGTAATCATTTGGATATATACCCAGTAATGGGATTGCTGGGTCAAATGGAATTTCTATTTCTAGGTCCTTGAGGAATCGCCACACTGTCTTCCACAATGGTTGAACTAATTTACACTCCCACCAACAGTGCAAAAGTGTTCCTATTTCTCCACATCCTCTCCAGCATCTGTTGTCTCCAGATTTTTTAATGATTGCCATTCTAACTGGTGTGAGATGGTATCTCAATGTTGTTTTGATTTGCATTTCTCTGATGACCAGTGATGATGAGCATTTTTTCATATGTTTGTTGGCCTCATGTATGTCTTCTTTTGTAAAGTGTCTGTTCATATCCTTTGTCCACTTTTGAATGGGCTTGTTAGTTTTTTTCTTGCAAATCTGTTTCAGTTCTTTGTAAATTCTGGATATCAGCCCGTTGTAAGATGGGTAAACTGCAAAAATTTTATCCCATTCTGTTGGTTGCCGATTCACTCTAATGATTGTTTCTTTTGCTGTGCAGAAGCTGTGGAGTTTGATTAGGTCCCATTTGTCTATTTTGGCTTTTGTTGCAATGCTTTTGGTGTTTTGGTCATGAAGTCCTTGCCTACACCTACGTCCTGAATGGTTTTGCCTAGATTTATTCTATGGTTTTTATGGTGTTAGGTCTTATGTTTAAGTCTTTAATCCATCTGGAGTTAATTTTAGTGTAAGGTGTCAGGAAGGGGTCCAGTTTCTGCTTTCTGCACATGGCTACCCAGCTTTCCCAACACCATTAATTGAACAGGGAATCCTTTCCCCGTTTCTTGTTTTTGTCTGGTTTGTCAAAGATCAGATGGTTGTAGATATGTTGTGTTGCCTCCGAGACCTCTGTTCTGTTCCATTGGTCTATATCTCTGTTTTGGTACCAGTAGCATGCTCTTTTGATTACTGTAGCCCTGTTGTATAGTTTAAAGCCTGGTAGTGTGATGCCTCCCGCTTTGTTCTTTTTGCTTAGAATTGACTTGGCTATGCGGGCTCTCTTTTGGTTCCATATGTAGTTTAAAGTGGTTTTTTCCAGCTCTGTGAAGAACGTCATTGGTAGCTTGATGGGGATAGCATTGAATCTGTAAATGACTTTGGGCAGTGTGGCCATTTTCACGATATTGATTCTTCCTAACCATGAACATGGAATGTTTCTCCATCTGTTTGTGTCCTCTCATATTTGGTTGAGCAGTGGCTTGTAGTTCTCCTTGAAGAAGTCCTTTACGTTTCTTGTTAGTTGTATTCCTAGGTATTTTATTCTCTTTGTGGCAATTGTGAACGGAAGTTTGTTCTTGATTTGGCTCTCTTTAAGTCTGTTATTGGTGTATAGGAATGCATGTGATTTTTGCACATTGATTATGTATCCTGAGATTTTGCTGAACTTGCTTATCAGTTTCAGGAGATTTGCGGCTGAGAAGATGGTGTCTTCTAGATATACAATCATGTTGTCTGCAAATAGAGACAATTTGACTTCCTCCTTTCCTATTTGAATGCCTTTTATTTCTTTTTCTTGCCTGATTTCTCTGGCTAGAACTTCTAATACTATATTGAATAGCAGTGGTGAGGGAGGGCATCCTTGCGTGGTGTCACATTTCAAGGGGAATGCTTCCAGTTTTTGCCCATTCAGTATGATATTGGCTGTTGGTTTGTCATAAATAGCTTTTATTATTTTGAGATATGTTCCATCAATACCTACCTTATTGAGGGTTTTTAGCATAAAGGGCTGTTGAATTTTGTCGAAGGCCTTCCCTGCATCAATTGAGATAATCATGTGGTTTTTGTCTTTGGTTCTGTTTATGTGGTGAATTACGTTTATAGACTTGCGTAAGTTGAACCAGCCTTGCATCCCCGGGATGACGCCTACTTGATCATGGTGGATAAGCTTTTTGATGTGCTGTTGCAATCGGCTTGTCAGTATTTTATTGAAGATTTTTACATCTATGTTCATCATGGATATTGGCCTGAAGTTTTCTTTTCTTGTTGAATCTCTGCCACGTTTTGGAATCAGGATGATGTTGGTCTCATAAAATGATTTGGGATGAATTCCCTCTTTTTGTATTGTTTGTAATAGTTTCAGAAGGAACGGTACCAGCTCCTCTTTGTATGTCTGGTAGAATTTGGCTGTGAACCCGTCTGGACCTGGTCTTTCTTTGGGTGGTACACTCTTAATTGCTCCCTCAACTTCAGACCTTGTTTTGGGTCTGTTCAGGGTTTCGGCTTCTTCCTGGTTTAGTCTTGGGAGGAGGCAAGTGTCCAGGGATTTATCCATTTCTTCCAGGTTTACTAGTTTATGTGCATAGAGTTGTTTGTAATAATCTCTGATGATGGTTTGAATTTCTGTGGAATCTGTGGTGATATCCCCTTTATCCTTTTTTATTGCATCAATTTGGTTATTCTCTGTTTTCTTTTTTTATTAATCTGGCTAGTGGCCTGTCTATTTTGTTGATCTTTTCAAAAAACCAGCTCCTGGATTTATTGATTTTTTAAAGGGTTTTTTGTGTCTCTATCTCCTTCAGCTCTGCTCTGATCTTAGCTATTTCTTGTCTTCTGCTAGACTTTGAGTTTTTTTGATCTTGCTCCCCTAGCTCTTTCAGTTTTGATGATAGGGTGTCAATTTTTGATCTCCCCTTGCTTCTCATGTGGGCACTTATTGCTATATATTTTCCTCTAGAGACTGCTTTAAGTGTGTCCCAGGGATTCTGGTATGTTGTGTCTTCATTCTTGTTGGTTTCGAAGAACATCTTTATTTCTGTCTTCATTTCATTGTTTATCCAGTCAACATTCAAGAGCAAGTTGTTCAGTTTCCATGAAGCTGTGCGGTTCTGGATTAGTTTTTGAATTCTGAGTTCTAACTTTATTGCAGTGTGGTCTGAGAGACAGTTTGTTAAGATTTCCATTCTTTTGCATTTGCTGAGGAGTGATTTACTCCCAATTATGTGGTCAATTTTAGAGTAGGTGTGATGTGGTGCTGAGAAGAATGTATATTCTGTGGATTAGGGTGGAGAGTTCTGTAAATGTCTACTAGGTTTGCTTGGTTCAGGACTGAGTTCAAGTCCTTGATATCCTTGTTAATTTTCTGTCTGGTGGATCTGTCTATTATTGACAATGGGGTGTTAAAATCTCCCACTAATATTGTGTGGGAGTCAAAGTCCCTTTGTAAGTCATGAAGAGCTTGCCTTATGTATCTGGGTGCTCCTGTATTGGGTGTGTATATATTTAGGATCGTTAGGTTTTCTTGTTGCATTGAGCCTGTTTCTGTTTTAAAGCCAGATATTTCTCATTACAGCGTATAGTCCCATTCACTCTGGAATATCCAAACGCAGCTTTTAAAATAAACGTGATACTAACTTGCTGAATCAAACTTAGATGCAACTTGTTAAGGTGAATGAACAGAAAACAGAGCAGTTTAAAACGTACGTTTCTCCTGTGTTTTACACGAGATCTTACTACTAAATCTTATATGCCAGTATATGGCTCTAAATTTCTGTTTCCTTATTCTCCAAAGCAATATTTCTAACTGCTGCACACAGACATCAGTTTAACTCTGTAAGTTGATTGTACACCTTGACAACCATTCTGCTAGATAGCTCCGTTTTTGTTTTAGAGTCAGATATTTCTCATTACAGCCTATACTCCCATTCACTCTGGAATATCGAAACACAGCTTTTAGAAGAAACGTGTTTCTAACTCGCTGAATCTAAACATAGATTGAACAGCTCCGTTTTTCTTTTAGAGCCAGTTATTTCTCATTACAGCCAACACTCCCATTCACTCTGGAATATCCAATTGCAGCTTTTTGAAGAAACGTGTTTCTTTTCTTTTTTTTTTTTTTTTAGAAACGTGTTTCTAACTCGCTGAATCTAAACATAGATGAAACTTCCTAAAGTGAATGAACACAAAGCAGAGCAGTTTGAAATCTGCGTTTCTCCTGTGTTTTACACGCAGTCTTACTGCTAATTCTTATATGCCTGTACGTGGATGGAAATATCTGTTTCTACATTTTCCAAAGAAATGGTTTCTGAACTGCTGCACACAAACAGCAGTTTAGCTCTGTAAGTTGATTGTACACCTTGACAATTGTTCTCCTGGATGGCTGAGTTTTTGTTTTAGAGACAGACATTTCTCATTGCAGCCAATGCTCCCATTCACTCTAGAATATCCAAACGCAGCTTTTAGAAGAAACATGTTTCTTACTCACTGAATCTGAACATTGATTCAACAGCTCCGTTTTAGTTTTAGAGCCAGTTATATCTCATTACAGCTTATACTCCCATTCACTCTGGAATATCCAAACACAGCTTTAAGAAAAAACGTGTTTCCAGCTCGCCGAATGTAAACATAGATGCAACTTCCTAAGGTGAACGAATACAAAGCAGAGCAGTTTGATGTAAGTTGATTGTACACCTTGACAACCATTCTGCTAGATAGCTCCGTTTTTGTTTTAGAGCCAGATATTTATTATTACAGCGTATACTCCCTTTCACTCTGGTATATCCAATTGCAGCTTTAAGAAGAAACATATTTCCAACTCGCTGAATCTAAATATAGATGCAACAGCTTCGTTTTTCTTTTAGAGCCAGATATTTCTCATTACAGCCTATACCCCCATTCACTCTGGAATATCCAAACGCAGTTTTTAGAAGAAACGTGTTTCTCACTCTCTGAATCTAATCTTAGATGCAAATTCCTAAGGTGAACAAACACAAAGCAGAGCAGTTTGAAATCTACGTCCCTCCTATGTTTTACACGCAGTCTTACTGCTAATTCTTATATGCGTGTATATGGCTGGAAATATCTGTTTCTGGATTCTGCAAATAAAGGGTTTCTGAACTGTTGCAAACACACCTCAGTTTAACTCTGTAAGTTAATCGTAAACCGTGACAACCGTAATACTAGATAGCTGCGTTTTTGTTTTAGAGGCTGGTATTTCTTTACAGCCTATACTTCCATTCACTCTGCAATATGCAAACGCAGCTTTTAGAAGAAATGTGTTTCAAAGTCGCTGAATGTAAACATAGATTCAACAGCTCCGTTTTTGTTTTAGAGCCTGATATTTCTCATTACAGCATATACACCTTTCAGTCTGGAATATCCATACGCGGCTTTCAGAAGAAACGTGTTTCTAACTCGCTCCGTCTAAACATAGATGCAACTTCCTAAGGGGAACGAACACAAAGCAGAGCAGTTTCAAATCTACGTTTCTCCTGTGTTTTACATGCAGTCTTACTGATAATTCTTATATGCCTGTATATGGCTTGAAATATCTGTTGGTAGATTCTCCACAGAATGGGTTTCTTAACTGCTGCACACACATGTCAGTTTAACTCTGTAAGTTCATTGTACAACTTGACACTGATTCTGCTAGATAGCTCCGTTTTTGTTACAGAGCCAGATATTTCTCATTACAGCCTATAATCCCATTTACTCTGCAATATCCAAATGCAGGTGTTAGAAGAAATATGTTTCTAACTCGCTGAATCTAAATATACATGCTACTTCCTAAGGTGAACGAACCCAAAGCGGACCAGTTTGAAATTTACATTTCTCCGGTGTTTTACACGCAGTCTTACTGCTAATTCTTACATGCCTGTATATGGCTGGAAATATCTGTTCCTCGATTCTCCAAAGAAAGGGTTTTTGAACTGCTGCACACACACATCAGTTTAACTCTGTAAGTTGATTGCACACTTTGACAACCTTCTGCTACATAGCTCCATATTTGTTTTAGAGCCAGATGTTTCTCAATACAGCCTATACTCCCTTTCACTCTGGAATATCCAAACTCATTTTTTAAAAGAAACTTGTTTTTAACTCGCTGAATCTAAATATAGATGCAGCTTCCTTAGGTGAACGAACACAAAGCAGAGCAGTTTGAAATCTACGTTTTTCCTCTGATTTTCAAGCAGTCTTACTCCTAATTCTTATATGCCTGTATATGGCTGGAAATATCTTTTCTAGCTTCCCCAAAAAAATGGCTTCTGAAGTGCTGCACACACACATCAGTTTAACTCTGTAAGTTGATTGTACACCTTGACAATTGTTCTGCTGGATAGCTGCGTTTTTGTTTTAATGCCAAATATTTCTCATTACAGCCTATACTCCCATTCACTCTGGAATATCCAAGCCCAGCTTTTAGAATAAACGTGTTTGAAGCTTCCTTAATCTAAACATAGATGCAACTTCCTAAGATGAATGAACACAAAGTAGAGCAGTTTGAAATGAAAGTTTCTCCTGTGTTTTACACGCAGTCTGACTGGTAATTCTTATATGCCTGTATATGGCTGTAAATACCTGTTATTAGATTCTTCAAAGAAATGGATTATGAACTGCTGCACACACACATGAGTTCAACTCTGTAAGTTGATTGTACACCTTGACAATTGTTCTGCTGCATAGCTGCATTTTTGTTTTAGAGCCAGATATACCTCATTACAGCGTATACTCCCATTCACTCTGGCATATCAAAACGCAGCTTTTAGAAGAAACGTGTTTCTCACTCGCTGAATCTAAACATAGATGTAACTTCCTAAGATGAACAAACACAAAGCAGAGCAGTTTGAAATCTACGTTTCTCCCATGTTTTACATGCAGTCTCACTGCTAATTCTTATATGCCTGTATGTGGCTGGAAATATCTGTTGCTAGATTCTCAAAAGAAATGGTTTCTGAACTGCTGCACACACACATCAGTTTAACTCTATAAGTTGATTGTACACCCTGACAATTGTTCTACTACATAGTTCCATTTTTGTTTTAGAGATAGATATTTGTCATTACGGCCTATGCTCCCATTCACTCTGGAATATCCAGACGCAGCTTTTAATAGAAGCCTGTTTCTAATTCGCTTAATGTAAGCATACACGCGACTTCCTAAGTTGAACGAACGCAAACCAGAGCAGTTTCAAATGTATGTCTCTCCTTTGTTTTACACGCAGTCTTAATGCTATTTATTTATTTATTTATTTATTTTGAGTCGGAGTTTCGCTCTTGTTACCCAGGATGTAGTGCAATGGCGTAATCTGGGCTCACAGCAATCTCCGCCTCCTGGGATCAGGCAATTCTCGTTCCTCAGCCTCTTGAGTAGCTGGGATTATAGACACATGCCACCATGCCCAGCTAATTTTTTGTATTTTTAGTAGAGATGAGGTTTCACAATTTTGACCACGATGGTCTTGATCTCTTGACATCATGATCCTCCCACCTCGGGCTCCCAAAGTGCTGGGATTACAGGTGTGAGCCAACGCTCATGGCCACTGCTATTCTTATATGACTCTATATGGCTGGAAATATCTGTTTCTAGATTGTCCAAAGAAAGGGTTTCTGAACTTCTGCAGAGATGCTCCAGTTTACCTATGTAAGTTGATTGTATATCTTGACAACTATTCTGCAAGATAACTCCGTTTTTGTTTTAGAGCAAGATATTTCTCATTACAACCTATACTCCCATTCACTCTGGAATACCCAAATGCAGCTTTTAGAAGAAACGTTTTTCTAACCCGCTGAATCTAAACATACATGCAACTTCCTTAGGTGAACGAACACAAAGCAGAGCACTTTGAAATCTACGTTTCTCCTTTGTTTTACACGCAGTCTTACTGCTACTTCATATATGCCTGTGTATGGCTGGAAATAACTGTTGCTAAGCTCTCCAAGGAAAGAGTATCTGAACTGCTGCACAAAGACATCAGTTTAACTCTGAAAGTTGATTGTACACCTTGACAACCGTTCTGCTAGATAGCTGCGTTTTTGTTTTCGATCCAGATATTTCTCATTACAGCCTATACTCCCACTCACTCAGGCATATCCAAAACCAGCTTTTAGAAGAAACGTGTTTCTAACTGGCTGAATCTAAACATAGATTCAACAGCTCCGTTTTTGTTTTAGAGCCAGATATTTCTCATTACAGCTTGTACTCAATTCACTCTGGAATATCCAAATGCAGCTTTTAGAAGAAACGTGTTTCTAACTCGCTGAATCTAAACATGGATGCAACTTCCTTAGGTGAACGAACACAAACCAGAGCAGTTTGAAATTTACGTTTCTACTTTGTTTTACATGCAGTCTTACTGCTAATTCTTATATGCCGGTTTATGGCTGGAAATACCTGCTTCTAGATTCTCAAAAGAAAGGTTTTATAAACTGCTGGGAAGACCCATCAGTTTAACTCTGCAAGTTGATTTTAAACCTTGACAACCATTCTGCTACATAGCCCAGTTTTTGTTTTAGAGCCAGATATTTCTCATTACATCCTATATTCCCATTCACTCTGGAATATCCAAACTCAGCTTTTAGAAGAAACGTGTTTCTAACTCTCTGAATCTAAACATAGATGCAACTTACTTAGGTGAACGAACACAAAACAGAGCAGTTTCAAATTTACATTTCTCCTGTGTTTTACATGCAGTCATACTGCTAATTCTTATATGCCTGTATCAGGCTGGAAATATCTGCTGCTAGATTCTCAAAAGAAAGGGTTTCTGAACTGCTGCACACAGACAACAGTTTAACTCTTTAAGTTGATTGCACACCTTGACAACTGTTCTGCTAGATAGCTGTGTTTTTATTTTAGAGCCAGATATTTCTCATTAAAGCCTATAATCTCATTGACTCTGGAATATCCAAACGCAGCTTTTAGAAGAAACGTGTTTCTAACTCGCTGAATCTACACGTAGCTGCAACTCCCTAATGTGAAAGAATACAAAGCAGAGCAGTTTGTAATCTATGTATCTCCTGTGTTTTACACGCAGTCTTACTGCTAATTCTTACATGCCTTTATATGGCTTTAAATATCTGTTTCTAGTTTCTCCACAGAAATAGTTTCTGAACTGCTGATCACACACATCTGTTTAACTCTGAAAGTTGATTGTACACCTTGACAACCGTTCTGCTAGATAGCTCCGTTTTTCAGAACCAGATATTTCTCATTACAGCCTACACTCCCATTGACTCTGGAATATCCAAACGCAGCTTTTAGAAGAAATGTGTTTCTAACTCGCTGAATCTAAACATAGATGCAACTTCCTAAGCTGAACGAACACAAACCAGAGCAGTTTGAAATCTACCTTTCTCCTGTGTTTTACATGCAGTCTTACTGCTAATTCTTATATACCTGTATAAGGCTGAAAATATCTGTTTCTAGATTCTCGAAACAAATGGCTTCTGACCGGCTGCACACACACATCAGTTTAATTCTGTAAGTTGATTGTAAACCTTGACAATTGTTTGGCTGGATAGCTGCATTTATGTTTTAGAGCCAGATATTTCTCATTACTGCCTATACTTCCATTCACTCTGGAATATCGAAACGCAGCTTTAAGAAGAAACGTGTTTCCAACTCGCTGAATCTTAACATAGATTCAACAGCTCCGTTTTGGTTTTAGAGCCAGTTATTTCTCATAACAGCCTATATTCCCATTCACTCTGGAATATCCAAAAGCAGCTTTTAAAAGAAACGTGTGTCTAACTCGCTGAATCTACACAAAGATGCAACTTGCTAAAGTGAACGAACACAAAGCAGAGCATTTTTAAATCTACGTTTCTCCTGTGTTTTACACCCAGACTTACTGCTAATTCTTATATGCCTGTATATGGCTGGATATATCTGTTTCTAGATTCTCCAAGCAAATGGCTAATTAACGGCTGCATGCACACATCAGTTTAACTCTGTAAGTTGATTGCACACCTTGACAACCATTATGGTAGATAGCTGCGTTTTTGTTTTAGAGCCAGGTATTTCTCATTTCAGACTATAATAACATTCACTCTGGAATATCCAAACGCAGCTTTTGGAAGAAACGTGTTTTGAACTCGCTAAATGTAAACATAGATGCAACTCCCTAAGGTGAGGGAACACAAGGTAGAGCAGTTTGAAATCTACGTTTCTCCTGTGTTTTATATGCAGTCTTTCTGCTAATACTTTTTTTTTTTTGATTATTCTTTTTTTTTTATTGTACTTTTTTTTCCCCCATTTATTTATTTTATTGCATTTTAGGTTTTGTGGTACATGTGAAGAACATGCAAAATTGTTGCATATGTACACACGTGCCAGTGTGATTTGCTGCCTTCCTCCCCATCACCTACATCTGGCATTTCTCCCCTTGCTATCTCTCCCCAGCTTCCCACCGCTCACCATCCCTCCCCTATTTCCCCCCAACTGACCCCAGTGTGTAGTGCTCCCCTCCCTGTGTCCATGTGTTCTCATTGTTCAACACTCGCCTATGAATGAGAACATGCGGTGTTTGATCTTCTGCTCTTCTGTCAGTTTGCTGAGAATGATGGTTTCCAGGTTCATCCATGTCCCTACAAAGGACCCAAACTCATCGTTTTTTATGGCTGCATAATATTCCATGGTGTATATGTGCCACATTTTCCCTATACAGTCTATCGTCGATGGGCATTTGGGTTGATTCCAGGTCTTTGCTATTGTAAACAGTGCTGCAATGAACATTCGTGTGCACGTGTCCTTATAGTAGAACGATTTGTAATCATTTGGATATATACCCAGTAATGTGATTTCATTTCACCCAGAAATAGAATGGAATTTCAAATTCTAGGTCCTTGAGGAATCGCCACACTGTCTTCCACAATGGTTGAACTAATTTACACTCCCACCAACAGTGCAAAAGTGTTCCTATTTCTCCACATCCTCTCCAGCATCTGTTGTCTCCAGATTTTTTAATGATCGCCATTCTAACTGGTGTGAGATGGTATCTCAGTGTAGTTTTGATTTGCATTTCTCTGATGACCAGTGATGATGAGCATTTTTTCATGTGTTTGTTGGCCTCATGTATGTCTTCTTTTGTAAAGTGTCTGTTCATATCCTTTGCCCACTTTTGAATGGGCTTGTTAGATTTTTTCTTGTAAATCTGTTTTAGTTCTTGGTAAATTCTGGATATCAGCCCTTTGTCAGATGGGTAAACTGCAAAAATTTTTTTCCCAATCTGTTGGTTGCCGATTCACTCTAATGATTGTTTCTTTTGCTGTGCAGAAGCTGTGGAGCTTGATTAGGTCCCATTTGTCTATTTTGGCTTTTGTTGCAATGCTTTTGGTGTTTTGGTCATGAAGTCCTTGCCTACACCTACGTCCTGAATGGTTTTGCCTAGATTTTCTTCTAGGGTTTTTATGGTGTTAGGTCTTATGTTTAAGTCTTTAATCCATCTGGAGTTAATTTTAGTGTAAGGTGTCAGGAAGGGGTCCAGTTTCTGCTTTCTGCACATGGGTAGCCAGCTTTCCCAACACCATTTATTGAACAGGGAATCCTTTCCCCATTGCTTGTTTTTGTCTGGTTTGTCAAAGATCAGATGGTTGTAGAAAGGTTGTGTTGCCTCCGAGACCTCTGTTCTGTTCCATTGGTCAATATCTCTGTTTTGGTACCAGTACCATGCTGTTTTGATTACTGTATCCTTGTAGTATAGTTTGAAGTCTGGTAATGTGATGCCCCCTGCTTTGTTCTTTTTGCTTAGAATTGACTTGGCTATGCGGGCTCTCTTTTGGTTCCATATGAAGTTTAAGGTGGTTTTTTCCAGTTCTGCAAAGAAGGTCATTGGTAGCTTGATGGGGATAGCATTGAATCTGTAAATTACTTTGGGCAGTATGGCCATTTTCACGATATTGATTCTTCCTAACCATGAACATGGGATGTTTCTCCATTGTTTGTGTCCTCTCTTATTTCATTGAGCAGTGGCTTGTAGTTCTCCTTGAGGAGGTCCTTTACATTCCTTGTTAGTTGTATTCCTAGGTATTTTATTCTCTTTGTGGCAATTGTGAATGGAAGTTTGTTCTTGATTTGGCTCTCTTTAAGTCTGTTACTGGTGTATAGGAATGAATGTGATTTTTGCATATTGATTTTGTATCCTGAAACTTTGCTGAACTTGCTTATCAGTTTCAGGAGGTTTGGGGCTGAGACGATGGGGTCTTCTAGATATACAATCATGTCGTCTGCAAATAGAGACAATTTGACTTCCTCCTTTCCTATTTGAATACCCTTTATTTCTTTTTCTTGCCTGATTGCTCTGGCTACAACTTCTAATACTATATTGAATAGCAGTGGTGAGAACGGGCATCCTTGTCTGGTGCCACATTTCAAGGGCAATGCTTCCAGTTTTTGCCCATTCAGTATGATATTGGCTGTTGGTTTGTCATAAATAGCTTTTATTATTTTGAGATACGTTCCATCGATACCTAGCTTATTGAGTGTTTTTACCATAAAGGGCTGTTGAATTTTGTCAAAGGCCTTCTCTGCATCAATTGAGAAAATCATGTGGTTTTTGTCTTTGGTTCTGTTTTTGTGGTGAATTACATATATAGACTTGCATATGTTGAACCAGCCTTGCATCCCTGGGATGAAGCTTACTTGATCATGGTGGTGAAGCTTTTTGATGTGCTGTTGCAATCGGCTTGTCAGTATTTTATTGAAGATTTTTGCATCTATGTTCATCATGGATATTGGCCTGTAGTTTTCTTTTCTTGTTGAGTCTCTGCCGGGTTTTGGAATCAGGATGATGTTGGTGTCATAAAATGATTTGGGAAGAATTCCCTCTTTTTGTATTGTTTGGAATAGTTTCAGAAGAAATGGTACCAGCTCCTCTTTGTATGTCTGGTAGAATTCAGCTGTGAACCCATCTGGACCTGGGCTTTTATGGGTGGTAAGCTCTTAATTGCTGCCTCATCTTCAGACCTTGTTATGGGTCTGTTCAGGGTTTTGGCTTCTTCCTGGTTTAGGCTTGGCAGGAGGCAAGTGTCCAGGAATTTATCCATTTCTTCCAGGTTTATTAGTTTGTGTGCATAGAGTTGTTTGTAATAATCTCTGATGATGGTTTGAATTTCTGTGGAATCTGTGGTGATATCCCCTTTATCGTTTTTTATTGCTTGAATTTGGTTATTCTCTCTTTTCTTTTTTATTAATCTGGCTAGTGGTCTGTCCATTTTGTTGATCTTTTCAGAAAACGAGCTCCTGGATTTATTGATGTTTTGAAGGGTTTTTTGTGTCTCTATCTCCTTCAGTTCTGCTCTGATCTTAGCTATTTCTTGTCTTCTGCTAGACTTTGAGTTTTTTTGAGCTTGCTCCTCTAACTCAGTTTTGACGATAGGGTGTCAATTTTTGATCTCTCCTTGCTTCTCATGTGGGCACTTATTGCTATATATTTTCCTCTAGAGACTGCTTTAAATGTGTCCCAGTGATTCTGGTATGTTGTGTCTTCATTCTCGTTGGTTTTGAAGAACATCTTTATTTCTGCCTTCATTTCATTGTTTATCCAGTCAACATTCAAGAGCAAATTGCGTAGTTTCCATGAAGCTGTGCGGTTCTGAGTTAGTTTTTGAATTCTGAGTTCTAACTTGATTGCACTGTGGTCTGAGAGACTGTTTGTTACGATTTCCGTTCTTTTGCATTTGCTGAGGAGTGATTTATTCCCAATTATGTGGTCAATTTTAGAGTAGGTGTGATGTGGTGCTGAGAAGAATGTATATTCTGTGGATTTGGGGTGGAGAGTTCTGTAAATGTCTAGTAGGTTTGCTTGGTCCAGGTCTGAGTTCAAGTCCTGGATATCCTTGTTAATTTTATGTCTGGTTGATCTGTCTAATGTTGACAATGGGGTGTTAAAGTCTCCCACTATTATTGTGTGGGAGTCTAAGTCTCTTTGTAAGTCATTAAGAACTTGCCTTATGTATCTGGGTGCTCCTGTATTGTGTGCATGTATATTTAGGATCGTTAGCTCTTCTTGTTGCATTGATCCTTTTACCATTATGTAATGTCCCTCTTTGTCTCTTATGATCTTTGTTGCTTTCAAGTCTAATTTATCAGAGATGAGAATTGCAACTCCTGCTCTTTTTTGCTCTCCATTCGCTTGGTAAGCCTTCCTCCATCCCTTTATTTTGAGCCTTTGTGTATCCTTGCATGTGAGATGGGTTTCTTGGATACAGCACACCGATGGGTTTTGTCTTTTTATCCAATTTGCCAGTCTATGTCTTTTGATTGGGGCATTTAGTCCATTTACATTTAGTGTTAATATTGTTATGTGTGAATTTGATACTGCCATTTTGGTGCTAGCTGGCTGTTTTGCCCTTTAGTTGAGCTGGTACTTGTTGTTCCTTTATATGTGTAGAGCCTCTTTCAGGAGCTCTTGTAGAGCTGGCCTGGTGGTGACGAAATCTCTGAGTACTTGCATGTTCCCAAAGTATTTTATTTTTCCTTCACTTATGAAGCTTAGTTTGGCTGGATAGGAGGTTCTGGGTTGAAAGTTCTTTTCTTTAAGGATGTTGAATATTGGCCCCCATTCTCTTCTGGCTTGTAGGGTTTCTGCTGAGAGATCTGCTGTGAATCTGATGGGCTTCGCTTTATGGGTAACCTGACCTTTCTCTCTGGCTGCCCTTAGTATTTTCTCCTTCATTTCAACCCTGGTGAATCTGACGATTATGTGCCTTGGGGTTGCTCTTTTTGACGAATATCTTTGTGGTGTTCTCTGTATTTCCTGGAGTTGAATGTTTGCCTGCCTTGCTAGGTTGGGGAAGTTTTCCTGGATAATATCCTGAAGAGTATTTTCCAGCTTGGATTCATTCTCTTCGTCGCATTCGGGTACGCCTATCAAACGTGGATTAGGTCTTTTCACATAGTCCCACATTTCTTGGAGACTTTGTTCATTCCTTTTTACCCTTTTTTCTCCAGTCTTGCCTTCCCGTTTTATTTCATTAAGTTGATCTCCCACCTCTGATATCCTTTCTTCTGCTTGGTCAATTCGGCTGTTGATACTTGTGCATGCTTCACGAAGTTCTCGTGTTGCATTTTTGAGCTCCATCAATTCACTTATATTCCTTTCTATTTTGTCCATTCTTGTTAGCATTTCGTGCAATCTTTTTTCAAGGTTCTTAGTTTCTTGGCATTTGGTTAGAACATGTTCTTTAAGTTCACAGAAGTTTCTTACTACCCACCTTCTGAAGTCTGATTCTGTCATTTCATCACACTCGTTCTCCATCCAACCTTGTTCCCTTGCTGGTGAGGAGTTGTGATCCCTTTTCGGAGGAGAGGTGTTCTGGTTTCGGGTGTTTTCATCCTTTTTGCGCCGGTTTCTTCCCATCCTTAAAGATTTATCCACCTGTCTACTTTGTAGTTGCTGGCTTTCAGATTGGGTCTCAAATCTTTCAGATTGACGTTCTGTTTGTTGATGATGAGGTTATTTCTGTTTCTTGGTTTTCCTTCTGACAGTCTGGCCCCTCTGCTGTAGGTCTGCTGAGGTTCACTCCAGGCCCTGCTTGCCTGGGGTTCACCTGCAGCAGCTGGTGCACAGCAATGGTTGTTACCAGTTTTCTTCTTCTTCTGCTATGTTTGTCCCAGAAGGATACTCGCCTAGTGTCAATCTGATCTCTCTTTTATGAGGTGCCTTTTTGGATATATAGGGGTCAGGGAGCTGCTTGAGGAGATGGTCTCTTCTTTATAGGAGTTCAAATGGTGAGCTGTGAGCTCTGTTGTTGTTCATTCAGAGCTGCTGGGCAGGTACTTTTAGGTCTGCTGCAGCAGAACTCATAAACTGCTTTTTGTTCCCAGGTGCTCTGTCCCAGGGATTTGGGGCTTTATTTATGAGTTTCTGTTATGCTGTCACCTTCTTCTTTTTTTTTTTTTTCCTTCAGACCTGCCCAGCCCAGCAAGGAGGCAGCCTAGTCACTGTCGGCCTATAGCAGCTTTACTGGGCTGCTGTGGTCTCCGCCCCGCTGCCGAGAGAACTTCCCTGCAGTCCGGTTTATATGGGTGTAGTTAGAACTGCTTTGGCGATGGTGGCCCGCCTCTGTTGGGGCGGAGTCTCTGCTGTGGCGGGTTGCCTTGGCAATGGCGGTCTGCCTCAGCAATGGCGGGTTGCATTGGCAATGGCGGGCTCCCTGGTAATGGCGGACGCCCCTCCCCCACAGAGGTGGACAGTCCCTGGTTGAGCTGCGCTTGCTGTGAAACTCTCAATCCAGAGTTTCTGGTTGCTGTTCTTTTGTGGGGGTGAGACCAGCCTAGCCTGATCGCCTGGCTCCCTGCCTCAGAGCCTTTTTTAAGTTGGTGTTCCAGTCGCCTGTTGAAGAGGCGCCGGGGTCTGTTTGTTTTCCCCTGCAGCCACTCACTGTGCTTGCTTAAACAGTGGCACTGAGGTTTGTCGCGCTTTCTTTTTTTTTTTTTTTGCCCTGGAATCTACTGTCCTTGTTCTCTGCTCAGTCCCCTTTTTGAACCAGTGTATGGGCGACTTCCCGTGGCTCCAATGGCCAGCCAAAAGTGTCCCCAGAGCAGTGTATTTTGTATGGAGAACCGCGGCTCCAGGGCGCCGACACGGCAGCCGCACGGGGCAAAGCAACGGCGCTGGCCGGCACAGCCGTGCTGGCGACCGTGGAGCACCTCTGCCCGGGAATTTCCTAGTCTGTGGGCAATAAAAACGCGGCGTCCACTCACCCTCTGCGCTTTCACTGGGAGCTGCAATCCTGAGCTGTTCCTAAACGGCCATTTTGGATCTGAATCTTCTGCTAATTCTTATAAACCTGTGTATGACTGGAAAAATCTGTTGCCAGATTCTCCAAAGAAGGGGTTTCTCAACTGCTCCTCTCAAACATCAGTTTATCTCTGCAAGTTGACTGTACACCTTGACAATTGTTCTGCTGGATATCTGCATTTTTGTTTCAGAGCTAGATATTTCTCATGACAGACTATACTCCCATTCACTCTGGAATATCCAAAAGCGGCTTTTAGAAGAAACGTGTTTCTAACTCGCTGAAGCTACACAAAGATGCAACTTCCTAAGGTGAACGAACACAAAGTAGAGCATTTTGAAATCTACGTTTCTCCCTTGTTTCACACGCAGTCTTACTGCTAATTTTTATATGTCTGTATATGGCTGGATATATCTGTTTCTAGATTCTCCAAGCAAATGGCTAATTAACGGCTGCATGCACACATCAGTTTAACTCTGTAAGTTGATTGCACACCTTGACAACCATTATGCTAGATAGCTCCGTTTTTGTTTTAATGCCAGATATTTCTCATTACAGACTATAATAACATTCACTCTGGAATATCCTAACGCAGCTTTCAGAAGAAACGTGTTTCTAACTCGCTGAATCTAAATATAGATGCAACGTCCTAAGGGAACGAACACAAAGCAGAACAGTTTGAAATCTACATTTCTCCTGTGTTTTACACAGAGTCCTACTGCTAATTCTTATGTGCCTGTATATGGCTGGAAATATGTGTTTCTAGATTCTCCAAAGGAAGGGTTCCTGAACTGCTGCACACACACATCAGTTTTACTCTGTAAGTTGATTGTGCACCTTGACAAGCGTTCTGCCAGATACCTGCATTTTTTTGTTTTACAGTGAGATATTTCTCATTATAACCTATTCTCCCTTTCACTCTGGAATATCAAAAAGCAGCTTTTAGAAGAAACGTGTTTCTAGCTCGTTGAATGTAAACATAGATGCAACTTCCTTAGGTGAATGAACACAAAGCAGAGCAGTTTGAAATCTACTTTTCTCCTGTGTTTTACACGCAGTCTTACTGCTAATTCTTATATCTCTGTATATGGCTGGAAATATCTGTTTCCTGATTCTCCAAAGAAATGGATTCTGCACTGCTGCACACACAAATCACTTTAACTCTGCAAGTTGGTTTTAAACCTTGACAACCGCTCTGCTGGATAGCTCTGTTTTTCTTTTAGAGCCAGGTATTTCTCATTACAGCATATACTCCCATTCACTTTAAAATATCCAAACGCAGCTTTTTGAAGAAACGTTTTTCTAACTGGCTGAATCTAAACATAGATTCAACCGCTTTGTTTTTGTTTTAGAGCCAGATATTTCTCATTACAGCCTATATCCCATTCACTCTGGAATATCCAAACGCAGCTTTTAGAAGAAACGTGTTTCTAACTCACTGAATCTACACATAATTGCAACTTCCTAAGGTGAACGAAGACAAAGCAGAGCAGTGTGAAATCTATGTTCCTCCTGTGTTTCACACGCAGTCTTACTGCTGGTTCTTATACGCATGTATCTGGCTGGAAATATCTGTGGCTGTATTCTCCAAAGAAAGGGTTTTTAAACTGCTGCAAACACACATGGGTTTAACTCTGTAAGTTGATTGTACACCTTGACAATTGCTCAGCTGGATAGCTGTGTTTTTGTTTTGTAGCCAGATATTTTTCATTACAGTCTATATTCCCATTTACTCTGGAATATCGAAACGCTGCTTTTAGAAGAAATGTGTTTCTAACTTGCTGAATCTAAACATAGATGCGACTTCCTAAGGAAACGAACACAAAGCAGAGCAGTTTGAAATCTACGTTTCTCCCGTGTTTTACACCCAGTCTTACTGCTAATTCTTATATGCCTGTATATGGCTGGAAATATCTGTTTCTACATTCTCCAAAGAAATGGTTTCTGAGCTGCTGCACGCACACATGAGTTCAACTCTGTAAGTTGATTGTACACCTTGACAACCGTTCTGTTAGATAGCTCTGTGTTTGCTTTAGATTTGGATATTTCTCCTTACTGCCTTTACTCCAATTCACTCTGGAATATCGAAACGCAGCTTTTAGAAGAAACGTGTTTCTACCTCCCTAATCTAAACATAGATTCAACAGCTCCGTTTTTGTTTTAGAGCCAGATACCTCTCATTACAGCCTATACTCCCATTAACTCTGGAATATAGAAACGCACCTTTTAGAAGAATCATGTTTCTAACTCGCTGAATCTACACATAGATGCAACATCCTAAGAGGAACGAACACAAAGCAGAGTAGTTGGAAATGAACGCTTCTCCTGTGTTTTACACGCAGTCTTACTGCTAATTCTTATATGCCTGCACATGGCTGGAAATATCTGTTTCTAGATTATCCAAAGAAAGGGTTTCTGAACTGCTGCACACACATGTCATTTTAACTCTGTAAGTTGATTTTACACCTTGACAGCCGTACTGCTAGATAGCTGCGCTTTTGTTTCAGAGCCAGATATTTCTCATTACGGCCTATACTCCCATTCACTCTGGAATATCCAAGCGCAGCTTTTAGAAGAAACGTGTTTCTAACTCGCTGGATCTAAACATAGATCAACTTCCTTAAGAGAACGAACACAAAGCAGAGCAGTTTGAGATCTACGTTTCTACCGTGTTTTACACGCAGTCTTACTGCTAATTCTTATATTCCTGTATTTGGCTGGAAATATCTGTTTCTAGATTCACCAAAGAAAGGGTTTCTGAATTGCTGCACACACACATCAGCTTACTTCTGCAAGTTGATTGTACACCTTGACAACCATTCTGCTAGATATCTGCGTTTTTGTTTTAGAGCCAGGTATTTCTCATTACAGCCTATACTCCCATTGACTCTGGAATATCCAAAAGCAGCTTTAGAAGAAAAGTGTTTCTAACTCGCTGAATCTAAATATAGGTGGAACATCCTAAGGTGAACGAACACAAGGCAGAGCAGTTTGAAATGAAAGATCCCCTGTGTTTTACACAAAGTCTTACTGTTAATTCTTATATGCCTGTATATGGCTGGAAATATCTGTTGCTAGATTCTCCAAAGAAAGGGATTGTGAACTGCTGCACACACACATCAGTTTAACTATGTAAATTGATTGTACACCTTGACAACTGTTCTTCTAGAAAGCTGCGTTTTTGTTTTAGAGCAGGATATTTTCCATTACAACCTATACTTCCATTCACTCTGGAATATCCAAACGCAGCTTTTAGAAGAAACGTGATTCTAACTCGCTGAATCTAAACTTAGGTGCAACTTCCTAAGGTGAATGAACACAAAGCAGAGCAGTTTGAAATCTACGTTTCTTCTGTGTTTTACATGCATTCTTACTGCTAATTCTTACATACCTGAATATGGCTGGAAATATCTGTATCTAGATTCTCCATAGAACGGGTTTCTGAACTGCTGCACAAGCACATGAGTTTAACTCTGTAAGTTGATTTTACAGCTTGACATCTGTTCTTCTAGATAGCTGCGTTTTTGTTTCAGAGCCAGATATTTCTCATTACGGCCTATACTCCCATTCACTCTGGAATATCCAAATGCAGCTCTTAGAAGAAACGTGTTTCTACCTCATTGAATCTAAACATAGATGCAACTTCCTAACATGAATGAACACAAAGAAGAGCAGTTTGAAATCTACGTTTCTCCTGTGTTTTACATGCAGTCTTACTGATAATTCTTATATCCCTGCCTAACGCTGGAAATATCTCTTTCAAGATTCCCCAAAGAAAGGGTTTCTTGACTGCTGCACACACGTGTCATTTTAACTCTGTAAGTTGATTGTACACTTTGACAACCGTTCTGCTAGATAGCTCCATTTTTGTTTAATGCCAGATATTTCTAATTACAGCCTATTCTCCCATTCACTCTGGAATATCCAAACGCAGCTGTTAGAAGAAACGTCTTTCTAACTCGCTGAATCTAAACATAGATGCAACTTCCTAAGGTGAAAGAACACAAAGCAGAAGAGTTTCAAATGTACGTCTCTCCTGTATTTTACACTCAGTCTTAGTGCTAATTCTTATATGCCTCTATATGGCTGGCAATATCTGTTTCTAGATTGTCCAAAGAAAGCATTTCGGAACTTCTGCAGAGAGACTGAAGTTTGACTCTGTAAGTTGAATTTACACCTTGACAACCATTGTGCTAGACAGCTGCGTTTTTGTTTTAGAAATAGATATTTCTCATTACAGCCTATACTGCCATACACTGTGGAACATCCAAACGTAGCTCTTAGAAGAAATGTGTTTCTAACTCCCTGAATCTAAACATAGATGCAACTTCGTAAGGTGAACGAACAGAAAGCAGAGCAGTTTGAAATCTATGTTTCTCCTGTGTTATACATGCAGTCTTACTGCTAATTCTTATATGCCTGTATAAGCCTGGAAATATCTGTTGCTAGATTTTCCAAGGAAAATATATCTGAACTGCTGCACACAGACGTCAGTTTACCTCTGTAAGTTGATTGTACACCTTGACAACCATTCTGCTAGATACGTCCGTTTTTATTTCAGAGCCAGATATTTCTCATTACAGCCTATACTCCCATTCACTCTGGAATATCCAAACACAACTTTTAGAAGAAAAGCGTTTCTAAGTCGCTGGATGTAAACACAGATGCAACTTCCTAAGGTGAAAGAACAGAAAGCAGAGCAGTTTGAAATCTACGTTTCTCCTGTGTTTTACACGCAGTCTTACTGCTAATTCTTATATGCCTGTATATGGCTGGAAACATCTGTTTCTAGATTCTCTGAAGAAAGGGTTTCTAAACTGCTGCACACATACATCAGTTTAACTCTGCAAGTCGATTGTACACCTTGACAATTGTTCTGCTGCATAGCTGTGTTTTTGTTTTAGAGCCAGATATTTCTCATTACACTCTATACTCCCATTCACTCTGGAATAGCCAAACGCAGCTTTTAGAATAAACGTGTTTCTAACTCGCTGAATCTAAACATACATGCAACGTCGTTAGTTGAACGAACATAAAGCAGAGCAGTTTGAAATCTACGTTTCTCCTATGTTTTACACGCAGTCTTACTGCTGCTTTTTATATGCCTATATATGCCTGGAAATACCTGTGGTTAGATTCTCGAAGGAAAGGGTATTTGAATTGCTGAACACAGACATCAGTATAACTCTGTCTGTTGATTGTACACCTTGACAACCGTTCTGCTAGATAGTTCCGTTTTTCTTTCAGAGCCAGATATTTCTCATTACAGCCTATACTCCCATTTACTCCAGAATATCCAAACGTAGCTTTTAGAAGAAACATGTTTCTAACTCGCTGAATCTAAACATAGATTCAACATCCTTAGGTGAATGAACACAAAGTAGAGTGGTTTGAAATCTACGTTTCTCCTGTTTTTACACTCATTCTTAATTCTAATTCTTATATGCCTGTATCTGTTTGGAAATATCTGTTGTTAGATTCTGAAAAGAAAGGGTTTGTGAACTGCTGCACACACACATCAGTTTAACTCTGTAAGTTGATTGTACTAGATAGCTCTGTTTTTGTTTTAGAGCCAGATATTTCCCATGACAGACTCTACTCCCATTCACTCTGGACTATCCAATCGCAGTTTTTAAAAGAAACGTGTTTCTAACTCACTGAATCTACACTTAGATGCAACTTCCTAAGGTGAACGAACGCAAGGCAGAGCAGTTTGAAATCTACGTTTCTCCTGTGTTTTACACGCAGTCTTACTGCTACTTATATGCCTGTATATGGCTGGAAATAACTGTTGCTAAATTCTCCAAGGAAACGGTATCTGAACTGAGACACACAGGCATCAGTTTAATTCTGCAAGTGTATTGTACAGCTTGACAACCATTCTGCTAGAATACTCCGTTTTTCTTGAAGAGCCAGATATTTCTCATTACAGCCTATACTTCCATTCACTCTGGAATATCCAAACGCAGCATTCAGAAGAAACGTGTTTCTAACTCGCTGAATCTAAACATAGATGCAACTGCCTATGGTGAATGAACACACAGCAGAGCAGTTTGAAATGTACGTTTCTCCTGTGATTTACACGAAGTCTTACTGCTAATTCTTATATGCCTGTATATGACTGGAAATATCCGTTTCTAGATTCTCCAAAGAAAGGGTTTCTGAACTTCTGTATACACTCATCAGTTTACCTCTGTAAGTTGAATGTACTCCTTGGCAACCACTCTGCTAGATAGCTCCCTTTTTTGTTTTAGAGAAATATATTTTCCACTACAGCATATACTCCTATTAACTCTGGAATATCCAACCGCTGCTTGTAGAAGAAAAGTGTTTCTACCTGGCTCAATCTAGACATAGATGCAACTTCCTAGGGTGAATGAACAAACAGCAGATCAGTTTGAAATATATGTTTCTCCTGTGTTTTAGATGCAGTCTTACAGTTAATTCTTATATGCCTGTATATGGCTGAAATTATCCGTTTCTAGATTCTTCAAAGAAAGGGTTTCTGAACTGCTACATACACACATCAGTTTTACTCTGTAAGTTG
Source organism: Sapajus apella (assembly GCF_009761245.1). Lineage (NCBI taxonomy): Eukaryota > Metazoa > Chordata > Mammalia > Primates > Cebidae > Sapajus > Sapajus apella. The sequence goes on from NW_022437265.1 coordinate 61,541, forward strand.
AATGTAGACCTTGACAACCATTCTGCTAGATAGCTAAGTTTTTGTTTTAGAGCCAGATGTTTCTCATTACTGTGTGTACTCTTATTCACTCTGGAATATCCAATCGCAGCTTGTAGAAGAATAGTGTTTCTAACTTGCTGTATACACACATCACTTTAACTCTGCAAGCTGAATGTGCACCTTGACAACCATTCTGCTACATAGCTCCATTTTTGTTTTTCAGCCATATATTTCTCATTAAAACCTATGCAGCAATTCACTCTGTAATATGCAAATGCAGCTTTTAGAAGAAACGTCTTTCTCACTCACTGAATCTAAACATAGATGCAACTTCCTAAGGTGAACGAACACACAGCAGAGCAGCTTGAAATATACGTTTCTCTTGTGTTTTAGAAGCAGTCTTACTGCTAATTCTTATATGCCTGTATATCTCCGGAAATATCCTTTTCTAGATTCTAAATAGAAAGGGTTTCTGAACTGCGACATACACGCATCAGTATAACTCTTAAGTTGAATGTACACGTTGACAACTATTCTGCTAGATAGCTCCGTTTTTGTTTTAGAGACAGATGTTTATCTTTGTAGGGTACACTCCCATCGACTCGGGAATATCCAAATGCAGCTTTTAGAAGAAACGTCTTTCTACCTCGCTGAATCTAAACATAGATGCAACTTCCTAAGGGAAGGAACACACAGTAGAGCAGTTTGAAATATATTTTTCTCTTGTGTTTTAGACACAGTCTTACTGTTAATTCTGATATATTTGTATATGGCTGAAAATATCCGTTTCTAGATTACAAATAGAAAGGGTCTCTGAACTGCTTCATAAACACATCAGCATAACTCTGTAAGTTGAATGTACACCTTGACAACTATTTTGCTACATAGCTACATTTTTGTCTTACAGACAGATGTTTCTCTTTATAGTATATACTCCCATTTACTCTGGAATGTCCACACGCAGCTTTTAGGAGAAATATCTTTCTTACTCGCTGAATCTAAACATAGATGAAACTTCCTAAGGGAGCAAACACACAGTACAGCAGTGTGAAATATATGTTTCTCCTGTGTTTTACAGGAAGTCTTACTGCTAATACTTATATGCCTGTATATGGCTGGAAATATCCGTTTCTAGATTCTACACAGAAATGGTTTCTGAACTGCTACATATACATATCAGTTTAACTCTGTAAGTTGAATGTACACCTTTACATCCATTCTGCTAGAAAGCTCTGTTTTTGTTTTAGAGCCAGATATTTCTCATTACAGCTTATACTCCCGTTCACTCTGGAATATCCAAACGCATCTTTTAGAACAAACGTGTTTCTAACTTGCTGAATCAAAACATAGATGCAACTACACAAGTTGAATGAAGACACAGCAGAGCAGTTTGAAATATACGTTTCTCCTTCGCTTTAGATGCAGTCTTACTGCTAATACTTAAATGCCTGTATATGGCTGGAAATATCCGTTTCTAGATTCTCCAGAGAAAGGGTTTCTGAACTACTGTATACACACATCAGCTAAACTGTGTAAGTTGAATGTACACCTTGACAGCCACTATGCCATATAGCTCCGTTTTTTTTTAGAGCCAGATAGTTCTCATTAAAGCCTATTCACCCATTCATTCTGCAATGTCCAAACGCAACTTTTAAAAGAAATGGCTTTCGAACTTGCTGAATCTAAACATAGATGCATCTTCCTAAGGTGAACGAAAACACAGCAGGACAATTTGAAATATACGTTTCTTCTGTGTTTTAGACTAAGTCTTATTGTTAATTCTTATATGCCTCTATGTGACTGGAAATATCCGTTTCTAGATACTAAATAGAAAGGGTTTCTAAACTGCTACATACACACATCAGTTTAACTCTGTAAGTTGAATGTACACCTTAACAACCATTCTGCCATATAGCTCCGTTTTTGCTTTAGAGCCAGATATTTCTCATTACCCCCACACACTCATTCCCTCAGGAATATTCAAACGCAGCTTTAGAAGAAACATGTTTCTGACTCACTGAATCTTAACTTAGATGCAACTTTCTAAGGTGAAGGAACACACAGCAGAGCACTGTGAGAGATACGTTTCCTCTGTGTTTTAGGCGCAATCTTGCCTCTAATTGTTATATACCTGTATATGCTTGTAAATAGCTGTTTCTAGATTCTCCAAAGAAAGGGTTTCTGAACTGCTACATTCACATGTTAGTTTATCTCTGTAAGTTGAATATACACCTTGAAAATCATCCTGCTAGATAGCTCCGTTTTTTTTTAGAGCCAGATATATCTCACTACACCCTATAATCCCGTTCACTCAGGAATATCAAAACGCAGCTTTTACATGAAACGTGTTTCTAATTCGCTGAATCTAAACATAGATGTAACTCCTTAAGGTGAACGAACACACAGCAGAGCGGTTTTAAAGATAAATTTCACCTGTGTTTTACACGCGATGTTTCCGCTAATTCTTATATATACCTGTACATTGCTGGAAAAATCTCTTTCTAGATTCCCCAAATGAAGTTTTTCTGAATGGCTACATTCACACGTCAGTTTACCACTGTAAGTTGAATATACACCCTGACAATCAATCTGCTAGATAGCTCCATTTTTGTTTTAGACCCAGATAATTCTCATTACCCCGTATACTCCCATTCACTCAGGAATATGGAAACGCATCTTGTAGAAGAAACGTGTTTCTAACTGCCTGAATGTAAATATAGATGCAACTTTCTAAGGTTAACAAACACACAGCAGAGCAGTTTGAAAGATACGTTTCACCTGTGTTTTAGAAGTGGTATTACCGCTAATTCTTATATACCTGTATATGCCTAGACATATCTGTTTCTAGCTTCTCCAAAGAAAGGGTTTCTGAACTGCTACATTCACACATCAGTTTAACTCTGTAAGTTGAATATAAACCTTGACAAGCATTCTGCCAGATAGCTCCGTTATTGTTTTAGAGCCAGATATTTCTCATTACACACTATACAACCATTCCCTGAGGAATATTCAAACACAACTTTAGAATAAATGTGTTTCTAACTCACTGAATCTTAACTTAGATGCAACTTTCCAAGGTGAACGAACACGCAGCAGACCACTGTAAGAGATACGTTTCACCCGTGTTTGAAAGATACATTTCACCTGTGTTTTAGACGCCACCTTGCTGCTAATTCTTATATACCTGTATATGGCTGGAAATATCTTTTTCCAGATTCTCCAAAGAAAGGGTTTCTGAACTGCTATATTCACACAGTTTAACTCTGTAAGTTCAATATACAACTTCACAATCATTATGCTAGATAGCTCCGTTTTTGTTTTACAGCCTGATATTTCTCATTACATCCTATACTCCCATTCACTCAGGAATATCCAAACGCAGCTTTTAGAAGAAACGTGTTTCTAACTCGCTGAATCTAAACATAGAGGCAACTTCATAAGGTGAACGATCACACAGCAGAACAGTTTAAAAGAGACGTTTCACCTGTGTTTACCGCTCATTATTATATAGCTGCATAAGGCTGGAAATATCTGTTTCTAGATTCTCCAAAGAAAAGGTTTCAGAACTGTTACATTCACCCATCAGTTTAACTCTGTAAGTTGAATATACACCCTGAATCAGTCTGCTAGATAGCTCCGTGTTTGTTTTAGAGCCAGATATTTCTCATTACACCCTATACTCCAATTCACTCACCAATGTCCAAACGCAGATTTTTGAAGAAACGTGTTTCTAAGTAGCTGAATGTAAACATAGATGCAACTTCCTAAGGTGAACGAACACACAGCAGAGCAGTATGAAATATGTTTCAGCTGTGCTTTAGGCGTGATCTTACTGCTAATTCTTAAATACCAGTATATGGCTGGAAAGATTGGTTTTTCTAGATGCAAGAAAGAAAGGGTCTCTGAACTGTTACATTCGCACATCAGTTTAACTCTGTAAGATGAATATACAAGTTGGCAATTATTCTGCTACATAGTTCCTTTTTTCTTAGAGCCAGATATTTCTCATTACACCCTGTACTCCCATTCACTCAATAGTATCCAAATGCAGCTTTTAGAAGAAACGTGTTTCTAACTCACTGAATGTAAACAGAGATGAAACTTCCTAAGGTGAACGAACACACAGCAGAATAGTTTGAAAGACACATTTCACCTGTGTTTTAGACGTGATCGTACTGCTAATTCTTATGTATACCTGTATATTGTTGGAAATATCTATTTCTATACTCTCAAAAGAAAGGGTGTCTGAACTGCTACATTCACACATCAGTGTATCTCCGTAAGTTGAATATACACCTTGACAATCATTCTGCCAGATAGCTCCGTTTTTGTTTTAGAGCCAGATATTTCCCACTACACCGTATACTCCAATTAACTCATGAATGTCCAAACGCAGCTTTCAGAAGAAACATGTTTCGAAGTGGCTGAATGTAAATATAGATGGATCTTCCTAATGAAAACGAAGACACAACAGAACAGTTTGAAATATAAATTTCGCCTGTGTTTTAGACGTGATCTTACTGCTAATTCTTACACACCAGTATATGGCTGGAAAGATCTGTTTCTAGATTCTCCAAAGAAAGGGTTTCTGTTCTGTTACATTCATACATCAGATTATCTCTGTAAGTTGAATATATGCCTTGACAATCATTCCGCTACATAGCTCCGTTTTTCTTTTAGAGCCAGATATTTCTCATTACACCCTATACTCCCATTCACTCAGGAATATCCAAATCCAGCTTTTATAAGAAACGTGTTTTTAACTGGCTGAATCTAAGCATAGATGCAATTTCCTAAGGTGAAGGAACAAACAGTAGAGCAGTTTGAAAGATAAGTTTCACATGTGTTTTAGACGCGATCTTACCGCTAATTCTTATATACCTGCAAACGGCTGGAAATATCTGTTTCTAGATTCTCCAAAAAACAGGGTTTCTGAACTACATTCACACTTCAGTTTAACTGTGTAAGGTGAATATAGACCTTGACAATCATTCTGCTGGAGAGCTCCGTTTTTGTTTTACAGCCAGATATTTCCCATTACAACCTATACCCCCGTTCACTCAGGAATATCCAAACACATGTTTCACAAGTAAGGTGTTTGTACCTGGCTGAATATAAACATAGATGCAACTTCCTAAGGTGAACGAACACGCAGCAGAGTAGTTTGAAACATACGTTTCACCTGTGTTTTAGACACGATCTTACCACTATTTCTTACATACCTGTATATGCCTGGAAATATCTGTTTCCAAATTCTCCAAAGAAAGGGTTTCTGAACTGCTACATTCACACATCAGTTTAACTCTGTAAGTTGGATATACACCTTGACAATCATACTGCTAGATAGCCGCATTTTTGTTTTAGAGCCAGATAGTTCTCATTACACCCTATACTCCCATTTACCCAGCAATATCCAAACGCAGCTTTTAGAAGAAACGTGTTTCAACCAGGCTGAATGTAAATATAGGTGTAGCTTCCTAAGGTGAACAAACACACGGCAGAAAAGTTTGAAAGATAGGTTTCACCTGTGTTTTAGAAGCGATTTTACCGCCAATCCTCATATAAGAGTATGTTGCTGGAAATATCTGTTTCTAGATTCTCCAAAGAAAGGGTTTCTGAATTGCTACATCGACACATCAGTTTAACTCTGTAAGTTGAATACACACCTTGACAATCATTGGGCCTGGTAGGTCCATTTTTGTTTTAGAGCCCAATATATCTGATTACAAAATATAGTCCCATTCACTCAGGAATATCCAAACGCAGCTTTCAGAAGAAACATGTTTCCAACTTGCTGAATGTAAACACAGATGCAACTTCCTAATGTAAAGGAGCTCACTGCAGGGCAGTTTGAAGGATACGTTTCACCTGTGTTTTAAACATGATCTTATCTCTAATTCTTGTATACCTGTATGTGGCTGGAAATATCTGTTTCTAGATTCTCCAAAGAAAGGGTTTCTGAACTGCTACATTCACATATCAGTTTACCTTCGTAAGTTGAATATACAAGTTGACAATCATTCTGCTAGATAGCTCGGTTTTTGTTTTAGAGCCAGATATTTCTCATTACACCCTATACTCCCATGCACTCAGGAGTATCGAAACGCAGGATTTAGAATTAACGTGTTTCTAACTCGGTGAATGTAAACATAGATGCAACTTCCTAAGGTGAACGAGCATGCAGCAGAGCAGTTTGAAAGATACGTTTCACCTGTGTTTTAGATGCGATCTTACCACTATTTCTTACATATCTGTATATGGCTGGAAATATCTGTTTCTAGATTCTACAAAGAAAGGGTTTCTGAACTGCTACATTCTCACATAATTCAACTCTGTAATTTGAATGTACACCTTGACAATCATTCTGCCAGATAGCTCAGTTTTTGTTTTAGAGACAGATATTTCTCATTACACCCTATACTCCCAATTCACACAGGAAAAACCAAACGCAGCTTTTAGAAGAAACGTGTTTTAATGGGCTGAATGTAAACGTAGATGCGACTTCCTGAGGTGAATGAAAACTAGGCAGAGCAGTTTGAAATATACGTTTCACCTGTATTTTAGATGCTGTCTTACCGTTAATTCTTATATGCCTGTATATGAATGGAAATATCTGTTTCTAGATTCTACAAAGAAAGGGTTTTTGAACTGCTACTTTCACACACCAGTTTAACATTGTAAGTTGAATATACACCTTGACAATCACTCTGCTACATAGCTGCGTTTTTGTTTTAGAGCCAGATATTTCTCATTACACCCTATACTCCCATGCACTCAGGAGTATCGAAACGCAGGATTTAGAATTAACGTGTTTCTAACTCGGTGAATGTAAACATTGATACAACTTCCTAAGGTGAACGAACACACAGGACAGCAGTTTGAAAGATACGTTTCACCTGTGTTTTAGACGCAATCTTAACGCTAATTCTTATATACCTGTATATGCCTGGAAATATCTGTTTCTAGATTCTCCAAAGAAAGGGTTTCTGAACTGCTACATTCACACATCAGTTTAACTCTGTAAGTTGAATATACACCTTGACAATCATTCTGCCAGATAGCTCCGTTCTTGTTTTAGAGCCAGATATTTATCATCACCCACTATACTCCCATTCACTCAGGAATATCCAAACGCAGGTTTTAGAAGAAACGTGTTTGTAACTCGTTGAATCTAAACATACATGCAACTTCCTAATGTGAACGAACATAAAGCAGAGCGGTTTGAAAGATACATTTCATCTGTGTTTTAGATGTGATCTTACTGCCAGTTTTTATAAACCTGTATATGGCTGGAAATATCTGTTTCTAGATTCTCCAAAGAAAGGGTTTCTGAACTGCTGCATTCACACATCAGTTTACCTTTGTAAGTTGAATATACACCTTGACAATCATTCTGCCATATAGCTCCGTTTTTGTTTTAGAGCCAGATATTTCTCATTTCCCCCATACTCTGATTTACTCAGGAATATCCAAACTCAGGTTTTAGAAGAAACGTGTTTGTAACTGCCTGAATGTAAAGATATATACTATTTCCTAAGGTGAACGAACACACAGAAGAGCAGTTTGAAAGATACGTTTCACCTGTGTTTTAGTCGTGATCTTACGGCTAATTCTTATACACCTGAATATGGCTGGAAATTTCCTTTTCTAGATTCTGGAAAGAAAGGGTTTCTGAAGTGCTATATTCGCACATCCGTTTAACTCTGTAAGTTTAATATACACCTTGACAATCATTCTGCCAGATAGATCCATTATTGTTTTACAGCCAGATATTGCTCATTACACCCTGTATTCCCAATTGACTCAGGAATATCCAATCGCAGCTTTTATAAGAAACGTGTTTCTAACTGGCTGAATGTAAACACAGATGCGACTTCCTAAGTTGAATGAACACACAGCAGAACGGTTTGAAAGATACGTTTCACCTGTGTTTTAGACTCGACCTTATTGCTAATTCTTATATACCTGCATACATCTGGAAATATCTGTTTCTAGATACTCCAATGAAAGGGTTTCTGAAATGCTACATTCACACATCAGTTTAACTCTGTAAATTGAATATACAAGTTGACAATCATTCTGCTACATAGTTCCTTTTTATTTTAGAGCCAGATATTTCTCAACGCCCTTTACTCCTATTCACTCAGGAATATCCATACGCAGGTTTTAGAAGAAACGTATTTCTATCTGACTGAATGTAAACATAGATGCAACTTCCTAAGGTGAACGAACACACAGCAGAGCAGTTTGAAAGATATGTTTCACCTTTGTTTTAGACGCTATCTTACCCCTAATTCCTATATAAATGTATATTGCGGGAAATAACTGATTCTAGATTCTCCAACGAAAGGATTTCTGAACTGCTACATTCACACATCAGTTTAACTCTGTACATCGAATATAAACCTTGAAAATCATTCTGCTACATAGCTCTGTTTTTGTTTTAGAGCCAGACATTTCTCATTCCATATACTCCCATTCATCAGGAATATACAAACACCGCTTTTAGAAGAAACGTGTTTCTAACTGGCTAAATGTAAATATAGATTCAACTTCCTGAGGGGAACGAACACACAGCAGAGCAGTTTGAAAGATACGTTTCACCTGTGTTTTAGACGTGATCTTACCACTAATTCTTGTATAACTGTATATGAATGGAAATATCTGATTCTTGATTCTACAAAGAAAGGGTTTCTGAACTGCTACATTGACACATCAGTTTAACTCTGTAATTTTAATGTACGCCTTGACAATCATTCTGCCTGATAGCTCCATTTTTGTTTCAGAGCCAGCTATTTCTCATTACATCCTACACTCCCAATTCACTCAGGAATATCCAAACGCAGCTTTTAGAAGAAACGTGTTTTAATGAGCTGAATGTAAACATAGATGCAACTTCTTACTGATAATCCTCAGATAACTGTATGTTGCTGGAAATATCTCTATCTAGATTCTCCAAAGAAAGGGTTTCTGAATTGCTACATTGACATATCACCTTAACTCTGTAAGGTGAACATACATCTTGACAATCATTGGGCCTGATAGGTCCATTTATGTTTTAGACCCCGATATTTCTCATTACACAATATAGTCCCATTCACTCAGGAATATCCAAACTCAGCTTTCAGAAGAAACGTGTTTCCAACTTGCTGAATTCAAACACAGATGCAACTTCCTAAGGTAAACGAGCGCACTGTAGGGCAGTTTGAAGGATACGTTTCACCTGTGTTTTAGATGCGACCTTACCGCTAATTCTTGTATACCTGTATGTGGCGGGAAATATCTGTTTCTAGATTCTCCAAAGAAAGGGTTTCTGAACTGCTACATTCACACATCAGTTTACCTTCGTAAGTTGAATATACAAGTTGACAATCATTCTGCTAGATAGCTCGGTTTTTGTTTTAGAGCCAGATATTTCTCATTACACCCTATACTCCCATGCACTCAGGAGTATCGAAACGCAGGATTTAGAATTAACGTGTTTCTAACTAAGTGAATGTAAACATAGATGCAACTTCCTAAGGTGAACGAACATGCAGCAGAGCAGTTTGAAAGATACGTTTGACCTGTATTTTAGACGCGATCTTAACGCTAATTCTTATATACCTGTATATGGCTGGAAATATCTGATTCCAGATTCTCCAAAGAAAGGGTTTCTGAACTGCTACATTCACACATCAGTTTAACTCTGTAAGGGGAATATACACATTGACAATCATTTTGCCAGATAGCTCCGTTTTTGTTTTAGAGCCAGATATTTCTCATTACACCCTATACCCCCATTCACTCAGGAATATCCAATCACAGCTTTTAGAAGAAACGTGTTTACAACTCGCTGACTCTTAACATAGATGCAACTTCCTAAGGTGAAGGAACAAACAGTAGAACAGTTTGAAAGATACGTTTCACCTGTGTTTTAGGCGCGATCTTACTGCTAATTCTTATATACCTGAATATGGCTGGAAATTTCCGTTTCTAGATTCTGCAACGAAAAGGTTTCTGAAGTGCTATATTCACACATCAGTTTAACTCTGTAAGTTGACTATACAAGTTGACAATCATTTTGCTAGATAGCTCCATTTTTGTTTTAGAGCCAGATATTTCTCATTACCCCCTATACTCCCATTCATTCAGGAATATCCAAACGCAGGTTTTAGAAGAAACGTGTTTGTAACTCTCTGAATATCAATATAGATGCAACTTCCTGAGGTGAACGAACATGCAGCAGAGCAGTTTGAAAGATACGTTTCACCTGTGTTTTAGATGCGATCTTACCACTATTTCTTACATATCTGTATATGGCTGGAAATATCTGTTTCTAGATTCTACAAAGAAAGTGTTTCTGAAATGCTATATTCACACATCAGTTTAACTCGGTAAGTTGACTATACAAGTTGACAATCATTCTGCTACACAGTTCCTTTTTTTTGGAGCCATATATTTCTCAATACACCATGTACTCCTATTCACTCAGGAATATCCAAATGCAGCTTTTAGAAGAAATGTGTTTCTAACTCATTGAATGTAAACAGAGATGAAACTTCCTAAGGTGAACGAACACACAGCAGAGTAATTTGACAGATACATTTCACCTGTGTTTTAGACGCGATCGTATGGCTAATTCTTATGTATACCTGTATATTGCTGGAAATATCTATTTCTAGACTCTCAAAAGAAACGGTGTCTGAACTGCTACATTCACACATCAGTTTGTCTCCGTAAGTTGAATATACCCCTTGACAACTATTCTCCCAGATAGCTCCGTTTTTGTTTTAGAGCCAGATATTTCTCACTACACTGTATACTCCAGTTAACTCATGAATGTCCAAAAGCAGCTTTTAGAAGAAACGTGTTTCTAAATGGCTGAATGTAAATATAGATGGATCTTCCTAAGGAGAACGAAGACACAAGAGAGCAGTTTGAAATATAAATTTCTGCCAGGCGCGGTGGCTCATGCCTGTAATCCCAGCACTTTGGGAGGCCGAGGCGGGTGGATCACGAGGTCAAGAGATCAAGACCATCCCGGTCAAAATGGTGAAACCCTGTCTCTACTAAAAATACAAAAAATTAGCTGGGCATGGTGGAGCGTGCCTGTAATCCCAGCTACTCAGGAGGCTGAGGCAGGAGAATTGCCTGAACCCAAGAGGCAGAGGTTGCGGTGAGCCGAGATCGCACCATTGCACTCCAGCCTGGGTAACAAGAGCAAAACACTGACTCAAAAACAAAACAAACAAACAAAAAAAAAGTAATATAAATTTCACCTGTGTTTTAGACGTGATCTTACTGCTAATTCCTACACACCAGTATATGGCTGGAAAGATCTGTTTCTGGATTCTCCAAAGAAAGGGTTTCTGTTCTGTTACATTTACATATCAGTTTATCTCTGTAAGTTGAATATACACCTTGACAATCATTCCGCTACATAGCTCCGTTTTTCTTTTAGAGCCAGATATTTCTCATTACACCCTATACTCCCATTCACTCAAGAATATCCAAGCCCAGCTTATATAAGAAACTTGTTTTTAACTGGCTGAATCTAAGCATAGATGCAATTTCCTAACGTGCAGGAACAAACAGCAGAGCAGTTTGAAAGATAAGATTCACCTGTGTTTTAGACGCGATCTTATCGCTAATTCTTATATACCTGCAAACGGCTGGAAATATCTGTTTCTAGATTCTCCAAAAAACAGGGCTTCTGAACTGCTACATTCACATGTCAGTTTAACTTGTAAGGTGAATATACACCCTGACAATCATTCTGCTGGAGAGCTCCGTTTTTGTTTTACAGCCAGATATTTCCCATTACAACCTATACCCCCGTTCACTCAGGAATATCCAAACACAGGTTTCAGAAGAAAGGTGTTTGTAACAGGCTGAATGTAAACATAGATGCAACTTCCTAAGGTGAACAAACACGCAGCAGAGCAGTTTGAAAGATACGTTTCACCTGTGTTTTAGACGCGATCTTACCACTATTTCTTACATACCTGTATATGCCTGGAAATATGTTTCCAAATTCTCCAAAGAAAGGGTTTCTGAACTGCTACATTCACACTTCAGTTTAACTCTGTAAGTTGGATATACACCTTGACAATCATACTGCTAGATAGCTGCGTATTTATTTTAGAGCCACATAGTTCTCATTACACCCTATACTCCCATTCACCCAGGAATATCCAAAGGCAGCTTTTAAAAGAAACGTGTTTCAACCTGGCTGAATGTAAACATAGATGTAACTTCCTAAGGTGAACAAACACACAGCAGAGAAGTTTGAAAGATACGTTTCACCTGTGTTTTAGAAGCGATCTTATCGCTAATCCTCATATAACTGTATGTGGCTGGAAATATCTGTTTCTAGATTCTCCAAAGAAAGCGTTTGGGAATTGCTACATTGACACATCAGTTTAACTCTGTAACTTTAATATACACCCTGACAATCATACTACTGGATAGCTCCGTTTCTGTTTTAGAGCCAGATACTTCTCATTAAAGCCTATGCACACATTCACTCTGGAATATCCATATGCAGCTTTTAGATGAAACGTCTTTCTAACGTGCTGAATCTAAACAAAAATGCAGCTTGTTAAGTTGATCGAACATACAGCAGAGCAGTTTGAAATATAGGTTTCTCCTGTGTTTTAGACGCAGTCTTACTGCTAATTCTTATATGCCTGTATATGTTTGGAAATATCCGTTTCCAGATTCTAAATAGAAAGGTTGTCTCGAATGTTACATACACACGTCAGTTTAACTCTGTAAGTTGAATATTAACCTCGACAACCAGTCTGCTAGATAGCTCCGTTTTTGTTTTAGAGCCACATATTTCTCATTAAAGCCTATCCACTCATTCACTCTGGAATATCCAAATGCAACTTTTAGAAGAAACGACTTCCTAACTCGCTGAATCTAAACATAGATGCAACTTCATAAGGTGAACGAACACACAACAGGGCAGTTTGAAATATACGTCTTTCCTGTGTTTTAGACGAAGTCTTGGTGTTAATTCTTATATGCCTGTATATGGCTGGAAATATCCGTTTCTAGATTCTCCAAAGAAAGGCTTTCTGAACTGCTGTATACACACATCAGCTTAACTCTGTAAGTTGAATGTACACCTTGACAAACATTCTGTTAGATACCTCGATTTTTGGTTTAGAGCGAGATATTTCTCATTACAGCATATACTACTATTCACTCTGGAATATCCAAACGCAGGTTGTAGAAGAAAAGTGTTTCTAATTCGCTGAATCTAAACATAGATGCAACTTCCTAAGGTCGATGACAACATAGCAGAGCAGTTTGAAATATAGTTTTCTCCTGTGTTTTAGACGCAGTCTTACTGCTAATTCTTATATGCCTGTATATGGCTGGAAATTCCGTTTATACATTCCCTAAAGAAAGGGTTTTAGAACTGCTATATACACACCTCAGTTTAACCCTGTATGTTGAATGTACACAAGACGACTATTCTGCTAGATAGCTCCATTTTTGTTTTAGAGATAGATGTTTCTCTTTGTAGCATATACTCCCACTCACTCTGGAATATACACACGCAGCTTTTAGAAGAAAGGTCTTTCTAACTCCCTCAATCTAAACACAGGTAAAACTTCCTAAAGGAATGAACACACCGCAGAGCAGTTTGAAATATACATTTCTCCTGTGTTTTAGACACAGCCTTACTGCTAATTCCTATATATCTGTATATGGCTGAAAATATCCGTTTCTAGATTCTAAATAGAAGGGGTCTCTGAACTGCTACATTCACGATTCAGTTTACCTCTGTAAGTTGAATATACACCTTGAAAATCATTCTGCTAGAGAGCTCCCTTTTTGTTTTAGAGTAAGATATTTCTCATTGCACCCTATACTCCCATTCACTCAGGCATACCCAAACGCAGCTTTTAGAAGAAACGTCTTTCTAACTCACTGAATTTAACATAGATGCAACTTCCTAAGGTACAAGAACCCACAGGACAGCAGTTTGAAAGATACATTTCACCAGTGTTTTAGACGCGACCTTACCGCTAATTCTTAAATACCTGTATAATAGTGGAAATATCTGTTTCTAGATTCTTCAAAGAAAGGGTTTCTGAACTGCTATATACACACATCACTTTAGCTCTGTCAGTTGAATATACACCTTGACAATCATTCTGCTACATAGCTCCGTTTTTGTTTTAGAGCCAGATATTTCTCATTACACCTATACTCCCATTCAGTTAGCAATGTCCAAACGCAGCTTTTATAAGAAACTTGTTTGTAATTGTCTGAATGTAAACATAGATTCAACTTCCTAAACTGAATGAAGACACAGCAGAGCAGTTTGAAATATACGTTTCACCTGTGTTTTAGACGTGATCTTGTGGCTAATTCTTACCTACCTGTATATGGCTGGAAATATCTGTTTCTAGATTATCCAAAGAAAGAGTTTCTGAACTACTACATTCACATCAGTTTAACTCTGTAAGTTTAATATACACGTTGAAAATCATTCTGCTAGATAGCATTTTTGTTTGTTTGTTTTAGAGCCAGATATTTCTCATTACACCCAATAGTCCCATTCACTCAGGAATATCCAAATTCAGCTTTTAGAAGAAACGTGTTACTAACTCGCTGAATCTAAACATAGATGCAACTGCCTAAGGTGAATGAACACACAGCAGGGCAGTTTGAATCATACGTTTAACCAGGGTTTTAGATGGGATCTTACAGATAATTTTATATACCTGTATATGGCTGGAAATATCTGTTTCTAGATTCTCCAAAGAAAGGGTTTCTGAACTGCTACATTCACGCATCAGTTTAGCTCTGTACATTGAATATACATTTTGAGAATAATTCCGGTATATAGCTTCGTTTTTCTTTTAAAGCCAGATATTTCTCATTACACCCTATACTCCAATTCACTCAGGAATAACCAAACGCAGCATTTAGAAGAAAAGTGTTTCTAACTGCCTCAATGTAATCATGGATGCAACTTCCTAAGGTGAACGAACACATGGCAGAAAAGATTTAAAGATACATTTCACCTGTGTTTTTGACACGAACTTACCACTAATTTTTATATGCCTGTATATGGCTGGAAATATCTGTTTCTACATTCTCCAAAGAAAAGGTTTCAGAATTGCTACTTTCAAACACCAGTTTAGTTCTGTACGTTGAATATACCCCTTGAAAATCATTCTGCTAGGTAGCTCTGTTTTTGTTTAGAGCCCGATATTATTCCTTACACCTTTACTCCCACTAACTCAGGAATATCCAAACGCAGCTTTTAGAAGAAACGTGTTTCTAAAGGGCTGAATGTAAACATAGATGCAACTTCCTAAACTGAACGAAAACACAGCAGAGCTGTTTGAAATATACGCTTCACCAGTGTTTTAGAAGAGATCTTACCGCTAATTCTTATTTACCTGTATATGGCTGGAAATATCTGTTTCTAGATTCTCCAAAGAAAGGGTTTCTGAACTGTTACATTCACACATCAGTTTAACTCTGTCAGTTGAATATACACCTTGACAATCATTCTGCTAGGTTTCTCTGTTTTTGTTTTAGAGTCAGATATTTCTCATTACACCCTATACTCCCATTCACTCAGTAATATCGAAACACAGCTTTTAGAAGAAATGTGTTTCTAACTCAGTGAATCTTAACTTAGATGCAACTTTCTTTTTTTTTTCCCATTTATTTATTTTATTGCATTTTAGGTTTTGGGGTACATGTGAAGAACATGCAAAATTGTTGCATAGGAACACACGTGGCAGTGTGATTTGCTGCCTTCCTCCCCATCACCTACATCTGGCATTTCTCCCCTTGCTATCTCTCCCCAGCTTCCCACCCCCCACCCTCCCTCCCCTATTTCCCCCCAACTGACCCCAGTGTGTAGTGCTCCCCTCCCTGTGTCCATGTGTTCTCATGGTTCAACACCCGCCTATGAGTGAGAACATGCGGTGTTTGATCTTCTGCTCTTTTGTCAGTTTGCTGAGAATGATGGTTTCCAGGTTCATCCATGTCCCTACAAAGGACCCAAACTCATCGTTTTTGATGGCTGCATAATATTCCATGGTGTATATGTGCCACATTTTCCCTATCCAGTCTATCGTCGAAGGGCATTTGGGTTGGTTCTAGGTCTTTGCTATTGTAAACAGTGCTGCAATGAACATTCGTGTACACGTGTCCTTATAGTAGAACGATTTGTAATCCTTTGGATATATACCCAGTAATGGGATTGCTGGGTCAAATGGAATTTCTATTTCTAGGTCCTTGAGGAATCGCCACACTGTCTTCCACAATGGTTGCACTAATTTACACTCCCACCAACAGTGCAAAAGTGTTCCTATTTCTCCACATCCTCTGCAGCATCTGTTGTCTCCAGATTTTTTAATGATCGCCATTCTAACCGGTGTGAGATGGTATCTCAGTGTAGTTTTGATTTGCATTTCTCTGATGACCAGTGATGATGAGCATTTTTTCATATGTTTGTTGGCCTCACGTATGTCTTCTTTTGAGAAGTGTCTGTTCATATCCTTTGCCCACTTTTGAATGGGCTTGTTAGTTTTTTTCTTGTAAATCTGCTTTAGTTCTTTGTAAATTTTGGATATCAGCCCTTTGTCAGATGGGTAAACTGCAAAAATTTTTTCCCAATCTGTTGGTTGCCGATTCACTCTAATGATTGTTTCTTTTGCTGTGCAGAAGCTGTGGAGTTTGATTAGGTCCCATTTGTCTATTTTGGCTTTTGTTGTCAATGCGTTTGGTGTTTTGGTCATGAAGTCCTTGCCTACACCTACGTCCTGAATGGTTTTGCCTAGATTTTCTTCTAGGGTTTTTATGGTGTTAGGTCTTATGTTTAAGTCTTTAATCCATCTGGAGTTAATTTTAGTGTAAGGTGTCAGGAAGGGGTCCAGTTTCTGCTTTCTGCACATGGCTAGCCAGCTTTCCCAACACCATTTATTGAACAGGGAATCCTTTCCCCATTGCTTGTTTTTGTCTGGTTTGTCGAAGATCAGATGGTTGTAGATATGTTGTGTTGCCTCTGAGACCTCTGTTCTGTTCCATTGGTCTATATCTCTGTTTTGGTACCAGTACCATGCTGTTTTGATTACTGTAGCCTTGTAGTATAGTTTGAAGTCTGGTAGTGTGATGCCCCCCGCTTTGTTCTTTTTGCTTAGAATTGACTTGGCTATGCGGGCTCTCTTTTGGTTCCATATGAAGTTTAAGGTGGTTTTTTCCAGTTCTGCAAAGAAGGTCATTGGTAGCTTGATGGGGATAGCATTGAATCTGTAAATTACTTTGGGCAGTATGGCCATTTTCACGATATTGATTCTTCATAACCATGAACATGGGATGTTTCTCCATCTGTTTGTGTCCTCTCTTATTTCGTTGAGCAGTGGCTTGTAGTTCTCCTTGAAGAGGTCCTTTACATTCCTTGTTAGTTGTATTCCTAGGTATTTTATTCTCTTTGTGGCAATTGTGAATGGAAGTTTGTTCTTGATTTGGCTCTCTTTAAGTCTGTTACTGGTGTATAGGAATGCATGTGATTTTTGCACATTGATTTTGTATCCTGAGACTTTGCTGAACTTGCTTATGAGTTTCAGGAGGTTTGGGGCTGAGACGATGGGGTCTCCTAGATATACAATCATGTCGTCTGCAAATAGAGACAATTTGACTTCCTCCTTTCCTATTTGAATGCCCTTTATTTCTTTTTCTTGCCTGACTGCTCTGGCTAGAACTTCTAATACTATATTGATTAGCAGTGGTGAGAGAGGGCATCCTTGTCTGGTGCCACATTTCAAGGGGAATGCTTCCAGTTTTTGCCCATTCAGTATGATATTGGCTGTTGGTTTGTCATAAATAGCTTTTATTATTTTGAGATACGTTCCATTGATACCTAGCTTATTGAGTGTTTTTAGCATAAAGGGCTGTTGAATTTTGTCAAAGGCCTTCTCTGCATCAATTGAGATAATCATGTGGTTTTTGTCTTTGGTTCTATTTATGTGGTGAATTACGTTTATAGACTTGCGTATGTTGAACCAGCCTTGCATCCCTGGGATGAAGCCTACTTGATCATGGTGGATAAGCTTTTTGATGTGCTGTTGCAATCGGCTTGTCAGTATTTTATTGAAGATTTTTGCATCTATGTTCATCATGGATATTGGCCTGAAGTTTTCTTTTCTTGTTGAGTCTCTGCCGGGTTTTGGAATCAGGATGATGTTGGTGTCATAAAATGATTTGGGAAGAATTCCCTCTTTTTGTATTGTTTGGAATAGTTTCAGAAGAAATGGTACCAGCTCCTCTTTGTATGTCTGGTAGAATTCAGCTGTGAACCCATCTGGACCTGGGCTTTTTTTGGGTGGTAAGCTCTTAATTGCTGCCTCAAC
This sequence comes from Sapajus apella, assembly GCF_009761245.1. Lineage (NCBI taxonomy): Eukaryota > Metazoa > Chordata > Mammalia > Primates > Cebidae > Sapajus > Sapajus apella. Next base: position 79,915 of record NW_022437265.1, read on the forward strand.
TTCAGACCTTGTTATGGGTCTGTTCAGGGTTTCGGCTTCTTCCTGGTTTAGGCTTGGCAGGAGGCATGTGTCCAGGAATTTATCCATTTCTTCCAGGTTTATTAGTTTGTGTGCATAGAGTTGTTTGTAATAATCTCTGATGATGGCTTGAATTTCTGTGGAATCTGTGGTGATATCCCCTTTATCGTTTTTTATTGCATCAATTTGGTTATTCTCTCTTTTCTTTTTTATTAATCTGGCTAGTGGTCTGTCTGTTTTGTTGATCTTTTCAAAAAACCAGCTCCTGGATTTATTGATTTTTTGAAGGATTTTTTGTGTCTCTATCTCCTTCAGTTCTGCTCTGATCTTAGCTATTTCTTGTCTTCTGCTAGACTTTGAGTTTTTTTGATCTTGCTCCTCTAGCTCTTTCAGTTTTGACGATAGGGTGTCAATTTTTGATCTCTCCTTGCTTCTCATGTGGGCACTTATTGCTATATATTTTCCTCTAGAGACTGCTTTAAATGTGTCCCAGAGATTCTGGTATGTTGTGTCTTCATTCTCGTTGGTTTCGAAGAACATCTTTATTTCTGCCTTCATTTCATTGTTTATCCAGTCAACATTCAAGGGCAAGTTGTTCAGTTTCCATGAAGCTGTGCGGTTCTGAGTTAGTTTTTGAATTCTGAGTTCTAACTTGATTGCACTGTGGTCTGAGAGACTGTTTGTTATGATTTCCGTTCTTTTGCATTTGCTGGGGAGTGATTTACTCCCAATTATGTGGTCAATTTTAGAGTAGGTGTGATGTGGTGCTGAGAAGAATGTATATTCTGTGGATTTGGGGTGGAGAGTTCTGTAAATGTCTATTAGGTTTGCTTGGTCCAGGTCTGAGTTCAAGTCCTGGATATCCTTGTTAATTTTCTGTCTGGTTGATCTGTCTAATGTTGACAATGGGGTGTTAAAGTCTCCCACTATTATTGTGTGGGAGTCTAAGTGTCTTTGTAAGTCATTAAGAACTTGCCTTATGTATCTGGTTGCTCCTGTATTGGGTGCATATATGTTTAGGATCGTTAGCTCTTCTTGTTGCATTGATCCTTTTACCATTATGTAATGTCCCTCTTTGTCTCTTATGATCTTTGTTGCTTTAAAGTCTAATTTATCAGAGATGAAAATTGCAACTCCTGCTTATTTTTGCTCTCCATTTGCTTGGTAAATCTTCCTCCATCCCTTTATTTTGAGCCTTTGTGTATCCTTGCATGTGAGATGGGTTTCCTGGATACAGCACACCGATGGGTTTTGTCTTTTTATCCAATTTGTCAATCTGTGTCTTTTGATTGGGGCATTTAGTCCATTTAAATTTAGGGTTAATATTGTTATGTGTGAATTTGATACTGCCCTTTTGGTGCTAGCTGGCTGTTTTGCCCTTTAGTTGAGCTGGTACTTGTTGTTCCTTTATATGTGTAGAGCCTCTTTCAGGAGCTCTTGTAGGGCTGGCCTGGTGGTGACGAAATCTCTGAGTACTTGCATGTTCCCAAAGGATTTTATTTTTCCTTCACTTATGAAGCTTAGTTTGGCTGGATAGGAGATTCTGGGTTGAAAGTTCTTTTCTTTAAGGATGTTGAATATTGGCCCCCATTCTCTTCTGGCTTGTAGGGTTTCTGCTGAGAGATCTGCTGTGAGTCTAATGGGCTTCCCTTTGTGGGTAACCCGACCTTTATCTCTGGCTGCCCTTAGTGTTTTCTCCTTCATTTCGACCCTGGTGAATCTGACGATTATGTGCCTTGGGGTTGCTCTTCTTGACGAATATCTTTGTGGTGTTCTCTGTATTTCCTGGAGTTGAATGTTTGCCTGCCTTGCTAGGTTGGGGAAGTTTTCCTGGATAATATCCTGAACAGTATTTTCCAGCTTGGATTCATTCTCTTCGTCGCATTCAGGTACGCCTATGAAACGTAGATTAGGTCTTTTCACATAGTCCCACATTTCTTGGAGACTTTATTCATTCCTTTTTACCCTTTTTTCTCCAGTCTTGCCTTCCCGTTTTATTTCATTGAGTTTATCTTCGCCCTCTGATATCCTTTCTTCTGCTTGGTCAATTCGGCTGTTGATAATTGTGCATGCTTCACGATGCTCTCGTGTTGCAGTTTTCAGCTCCATCAATTTACTTATATTCCTTTCTATTTTGTCCATTCTTGTTAGCATTTCGTCAAATCTTTTTTCAAGGTTCTTAGTTTCTTTGCATTTGGTTAGAACATGTTCTTTAAGTTCACAGAAGTTTCTTACTACCCACCTTCTGAATTCTGATTCTGTCATTTCATCACACTCGTTCTCCATCCAACCTTGTTCCCTTGCTGGCGAGGAGTTGTGATCCCTTTTAGGAGGAGAGGTGTTCTGGTTTCGGGTGTTTTCATCCTTTTTGCGCCGGTTTCTTCCCATCCTTAAGGATTTATCCACCTGTCGACTTTGTAGTTGCTGGCTTTCAGATTGGGTCTCAAATCTTTCAGATTGACGTTCTGTTTGTTGATGATGTGGTTATTTCTGTTTCTTGGTTTTCCTTCTGACAGTCTGGCCCCTCTGCTGTAGGTCTGCTGAGGTTCACTCCAGGCCCTGCTTGCCTGGGGTTCACCTGCAGCAGCTGTTGAACAGCAAGGGTTGTTACCAGTTTTCTTCTTCTTCTATCTTTGTCCCAGAAGGATACCCGCCTAGTGTCAATGTGATCTCTCCTCTATGAGGTGTCTTTTTGGATATATAGGGGTCAGGGAGCTGCTTGAGGAGACGGTCTTTTCTTTATAGGAGCTCAAATGGTGAGCTGTGAGCTCTGTTGTTGTTCATTCAGAGCTGCTGGGCAGGTACTTTTAGGTCTGCTGCAGCAGAACTCATAAACTGCTTTTTGTTCTCAGGTGCTCTGTCCCAGGATTTAGGGCTTTATTTATGAGTTTCTGTTATGCTGCTGCCTTTTTTTTTTTTTTTCTTTTTTTCCTTCAGACCTGCCCAGCCCAGCAAGGAGGCAGCCTAGTCACTGTCGGCCTATAGCAGCTTTGCTGAGCTGCTGTGGGCTGCGCCCCGCTGCCGAGTGAACTTCCCTGCAGTCCTGTTTATATGGGTGTAGTTAGAACTGCTTTGGCGATGGTGGCCCGCCTCTGTTGGGGCGGAGTCTCTGCTGTGGCGGGTTGCCTTGTCAATGGAGGGCTGCCTCAGCAATGGCGGGTTGCCTTGGCAACGGCGGGCTCCCTGGTAATGGCGGACGCCCCTCCCCCACAGAGCTGGACTGTCCCGGGTTCAGCTGCGCTTGCTGTGAAATTCTCAATCCAGAGTTTCTGGTTGCTGTTCTTTTGTGGGGGTGGGGCCAGCCGAGCCTGATCGCCTGGCTCCCTGCCTCAGAGCCTTTTTTAAGTTGGTGTTTCAGTCACCTGTTGAAGAGGCGCCGGGGTCTGTTTGTTTTCCCCTGAGGCCACTCACTGCGCTGGCTTAAACAGCGGCACTGAGGTTTGTGGCGCTTTTTTTTCTTTTTTCTTTTGCCCTGGAATCTACTGTCCTGGTTCTCTGCTCAGTCCCCTTTTTGAACCAGTGTATGGGCGACTTCCCGTGGCTCCAATCGCCAGCCAAAAGGGCACCCGGACCGATGTATTTTGTACGGAGAACCGCGGCTCTGGGGCGCCTACAAAGCAGCCGCGCGGGGCAGAGCAGCGGCGCCGGCCGGAGCTGGCCGGCACAGCAGCGCTGGCCACAACAGCCGCGCTGGCGAGCGTGGAGCACCTCTGCCTGGGAATTTCCTAGTCTGTGGGCAATAAAAACGCGGCGTCCACTCACCCTCTGCGCTTTCACTGGGAGCTGCAATCCTGAGCTGTTCCTAAACTGCCATCTTGGATCTCCTCCTTAAACGCAGTCTTACTGCTAATTCATATATGCCTGGATTTGGCTGGAAATATGTTTTTAGAATCTCCAAAGAAAAAGCTTCTGAACTGCTGCATACACACATCAGTTTAACTCTGTAAGTTGAATGCAGAGATTGGCAACCATTCTGCTAGATAGCTCCATTTTTGTTTTAGAGCCAGATATTTTTCAATACAGCATATACTCCGATTCACTCTGGAATGTCCAAATGCAGCTCCTAGATGAAAAATATTTCTAACTCACTGAATCTAAAGATAGATGCAACAACTTAAGGTAAATGAACACACACAGAGCAGTTTGAAAGAACCTTTTTTTCTGTGTTTCATACGAGTTTTAGTGCTAATTCTTTTATTTACTTGATTTGGTTGGAAATACTTGTTTTCACATTCTCCAAAGAAAGGGTTTCTGAACTGCTGCATACACACATTGGTTTACCTCTGTAAGTTGCATACACACATTGACAAATATTCTGCTAGGTAGCTCAGTTTTTGTTTTTGAGCCAGATATTTCTAATTACCCCCATACATGCATTCTACGTTCTCCAGAGAAAGGGTTCCCGACTTCTACATACACACATCAGTTTAACTCTGTAAGTTGAATGCACTCATTGACAACCATTCGGCTAGATACATCCGTTTTTTGTTGTAGAGCCAGATATTTACCATTACAGCATATACTCCCACTCACTCTGTAATACATAAAGGTAGCTTTTAGAAGAAAGTTTTTTCTACCTTGCTGAGTCAAAACATAGATGCAACTTCCTAAGGTGAATGAACACACAGCAGAGCAGTATGAAATATACATTTCTCCTGTGTTTTAGACGCTGTCTTACTGCTAATTCTTACATGTCTGTATATGGCTGGAAATGTCTGTTTCTAGATTGTCCAAAGAAAGGGTTTCTGAACTGCTACATACACACATCAGTTTAACTTGGTAAGTTGAATATACACCTTGACAACCATTCTGCTAGATAGCTTCGTTTTTGTTTTAGAGCCACATATTTTTCATTACAGCATATACTCCCACCATTCACTCTGGAATATCCAAACGCAGCTTTTAGAAGGAACGTGTTTCTAACTCGCTGAATCTAAACATAGATGCAACTTCCTAAGGTGAACTGACACACAGCAGCACAAGTTGAAATATCCGTTTCTCCTTTGTTTTAGGTGCACTCATACTGCTAATTCTTATATGTCTGAATATGGCTGGAAATATCTGTCCTAGATTCTCCAAATAAAGTGTTTCTGAACTACTACATACACACATCTGTTTAACTCAGTAAGTTGAATATACACCTTGACAACGATTCTGCTAGATGGCTCCATTTTGTTTTAGAGCCAGATATTTCTCATTACAGCATATACTCACATTCACCCTGGAATATTCAAAAGCATCTTTTAGAAGAATCGTGTTTCTGACTTGCTGAATCTAAACATAGATGCAACTTCCTAAGGTGAAAGAACACACAGCGGAGCAGTTTGAAATATCCGTTTCTCCTGTGTTTAAGATGCAGCCTTACTGCTAATTCTTCTCTGCGTGTACAGGGCTGGAAATATCTGTTTGTAGATTCTCCAAAGAAAGGGTTCCTGAACTGCTACATAGCACATCAATTTAACTCTGTAAGTTGAATGTTGATTCTGATATCCATTCTGCTAGATAGATCCGTTTTTGTTATACTGATTGTTATATACCTGTATATGCCTGGAAATATCTGTTTGTAGATTATCCAAAGAAAGGGTTTCTGAACTGCTACATTCACGCATCAGTTTAAATCTGTAAGTCGAATATACATCTTGACAATCATTCTTCCAAATAGCTCTCTTTTTGTTTTAGAGCCAGATATTTCTAATAACCCCCTATACACGCATTCCCTCAGGAATATCCAAACGCAGCTTTAGAAGAAACGTGTTTCTACTCACTGAATCTAAATTTAGATGAAACTTCCTAAGGTTAATGAACACACAGCAGAAAAGTTTGAAAGATACATTTCACCTGTGTTTTACACGGATGTAACCGTTAATTCTTATATACCTGTATATAATTAGAAATATGTGATTCTAGACTCTCCAAAAAACAGGTTTCTGAAATGCTACATTCACAGATCAGTTTATCTCTGTAAGTTAAATACACGCCTTGACAATTGTTCTACTAGATAGCTCGGTGTTTTTTTAGAGCCAGATATTTCTCATTACACTCTATACTCCCATTCACCCAGGAATATATAAACGTACCTTTGAGAAGAAACGTGTTTGTAATTCGCCGAATATAAACATAGATGCAACTTCCTAAGGTGAATGAACACACAGCAGAGCAGTTTGAAATATGCGTTTCACCTGTGTTTTAGAAGTGATCTTACCGCTAATTCTTATATACCTTTATATGGCAGGAAATATCTGTTTCTAGATTCTCCAAAGAAAGGCTTTCTGAACTGCTACATTCACATTTCAGTTTAACTCTGTATGTTGAATACACATTTTGACAATCATTCTGTTGGATGGCTCCGTTTTTGTTTTAGAGCCAGGCATTTCTCATTACATCATATAATTCCATTCACTCTGGAATGTCCAAACACAGCTTTTAGAAGAAACTATTTTCTAATTCGCTGAATCTAAACATAGATGCAACTTCCTAAGGTGAACAAAAATACAAGAGGGCAGTTTGAAATATACGTTTCTCCTGTGTTTTAGACGAAGCCTTATTGTTAATTCTTATATGCTTGTATATGGCTGGAAATTTCCGTTTCTAGATTCTAAATAGAAAGGGTTTCTGAACTACTACATACACACATCAGTTTAACTCTGTCGGTTAAATGTAAACCTTGACAGCCATTCTGCTAGAAAGCTCTGTTTTTGTTTTAGAGCCGGATATTTCTCATTACAGCTTATACTCCTATTCATTCTGGAATATCCGAACACAGCTTTTAGACCAAACGTGTTTCTAACTTGCTAAATCTAAACATAGATGCAACTTCAAAAGGTGAATGAAGACACAGCAGAGCAGTTTGAAGTATACGTTTCTCCTTTGTTTTAGATGCAGACTTACTGCTAATACTTACATGCCTGTGTATGGCTGGAAGTATCCGTTTATACATTTACCAAAGAAAGGCTTTCTCAACTGCTGTATACACACATCAGTTTAACTCTGTAAGTTGAAAGTACACCTTGACAATATTCTGCTAGATAGCTCCTTTTTTTTTTTAGAGCCAGATATTTCTCATTACAACATATACTCCCATCCACTCGGGAATATCCAAACGCAGCTTTTAGAAGAAACGTGTCTGTAACTCTCTGATTGTAAACACAGATGCAACTTCCTAAGGTCATCGAACAGAAAGTAGAGCATGTGGAAATATACATTTGTACTGTGTTTTAGACGCAGTATTACTGCTAATTTTTATGCTTGTATATGGCTGGAAATGTCTGCTTCTAGTTTCTAAATAGAAAGGGTTTCTGAACTGCTACATACACACATCAGTTATCTCTGTAAGTTGAATGTACACGTTGACAACCATTCTGTTAGAAAGCTCTGTTTTTGTTTTAGAGCCAAATATTTCTCATAACAGCATATACTCACATTCACTCTGGAATATCCAAACGTTACTTTTAGAAGAAACGTGTTTCTAACTTGCTGAATCTAAACATAGATGCAACTTAATAAGGTGAACTGACACACCGCAGAGCCCTTTAAACATACGTTTCACCTCTGTTTTACACGCGATCTTAATGCTAATTTTCATATGCCTGTATATGGCTGGAAATATCTGTTTCTAGATTCTCCAAAGAAAGGGAGCCTGAACTGCTACATTCACACATCAGTTTAACTCTGTAAGTTGAATACACACCTTGACAATCACTCTGCTAGATATCTCTGTTTTTGTTTTAGAGCCATATATTTGTCATTACACCCTATAATCCCATTCAGTCAGGAATATCAAAACGCAGCTTTTAGAAGAAATGTGTTTCTAACTCGCTGAATCTAAACATAGATACAACTTCCTAAGGTGAACGAACACACAGCAGAGCAGTTTAAAACATACATTTCACCTGTGTTTTAGACGCGATCTTATCGCTAGTTCTTATATACCTGTATATGCCTGGAAATATCTGTTTCTAGATTCTCCAAAGAAAGGGTATCTGAACTGGTACATTCCACATCAGTTCCACTCTGTAAGTTGAATATACAAATTAACAATCATTCTGATACATAGCTCCGTTTTCGTTTTAGAGCCAGATACTTCTCATTACACCCTATACTCTAATTGACTCAGGAATGTCCAAACGCAGCTCTTGGAAGAAACGTCTTTCTGAATGCCTGAATGTAAATATAGATGAAACTTCCTAAGGTGAACGAAAACACAGCAGAGCAGCTTGAAAGATACGTTTCACCTGTGTTTTAGACGCGATCATACCGCTAATTCTTATATAACTTTATATGGCTGAAAATATCTGTTTCTTGATTCTGAAAGAAAGGGTTTCAAACTGCTACATTCACACATCAGTTTAAGTCTGCACATTGAATGTACGTCTTGGCCATCTTTCCGCTAGATGGCTCCATTTTTGTTTTAAAGTCAGATATATCTCATTACACCATATACTCCCATTCACTCAGGAATATACAAACGCAGCTTTTAGAAGAAACGTGTTTTTAACTCGCTGAATCTAAACGTAGATGCAACTTTCTAAGTGAACGAACACACAGCAGAGTAGTTTGAAAGATATGTTTCACCTGTGTTTTAGACACGATCTTGCCGCTAATTCTTATATACCCGTATATGGCTGCAAATATCTGTTTGCAGATTCTCCAAAGAAAGGGTTTTTGACCTGCTACATTCACGCATCAGTTTAACTCTGTAAGTTGAATATACACCTTGACAATCATTCTGCCAGATAGCTACATTTTTCTTTTAGAGTCAGGTGTTTCTCATTACCCCCAATACCCCATTCCCTCAGGAATATCCAAACTCAGGTTTTAGAAGAAACGTGTTTCTAACTCTCTGAATCTAAACATAGATACAACTTCCTAAGGTGAACGAACACAGAGCAGAGGAGTTTGAACGATACGATTCACCTGTGTTTTAGTTGCGGTCTTACCGCTAATTCTCATAGACCTGTATATGGCTGGAAATATCTGTTTCTAGATTCTCCAAAGAAAGGTTTACTGAACAGCTACATTCACACATCAGTTTAAATCTGTCAGTTGAATATACACCTAGACAATCATTCTGCTAGATAGCTCCGTTTTTGTTTAAGAGCCTGATATTCTCATTACACCCTATAATCCTATTCTCTCAGGAATATCTTAATGCAGCTTTTATAAGAAACGTGTTTCTAACCCGCTGAATCTAAACATAGGTGCAACTTCCTAAGGTGAATGAACACAGAGCAGAGCAGTTTGAATGATACGTTTAACCTGTGTTTTAGACACAGTCTTGGTGCTAATTCTTATATGCCTGTATATGGCTGGAAATGTCTGTTTCTAGATTCTGCAAACAAAGGGTTTCTGAACTGCTACATACACACATCACTTTACCTCGGTACATTCAATATACACCTTGACAACCATTCTTCTAGATAGCTTCGTTTTTGTTTTAGAGCCACATATTTTTCATTACAGCATATACTCCCACCATTCACTCTGGAATATCCAAACGCAGCTTTTAGAAGGAACATGTTTCTAACTCGCTGAATCTAAACATAGATGCAACTTCCTAAGATGAACTGACACACAGCAGCACAAATGGAAATATCCGTTTCTCCTTTGTTTTAGGCGCACTCGTACTGCTAATTCTTATATGTCTGAATATGGCTGGAAATATCTGTCCTAGATTCTCCCAATAAAGTGTGTCTGAACTGCTACATACACACATCTGTTAAACTCTGTAAGTTTATTGTACACCTTGACAACCATTCTGGTAGATACTTCCGTTTTTGTTTAGAGCCAGATATTTCTCATTACACCCTATACTGCCATTCAGTCAGGAATATCCTAACGCAGCTACTATAAGAAACGTGTTTCTAACTGGCTGAATGTAAACATAGATGCAACTTCCTAAACTGAACGAACACACCGCAGAGCAGTTTGAAATATACGTTTCGCCTGTGTTTTAGAAGCAATCTTACTGCTAATTCTTATTTACCTGTATATGGCTGGAAATATCTGTTTTCAGATTCTCCAAAGAAAGGGTTTCTGAACTGCTACATTAACACATAAGTTTAACTCTGTAAGTTGAATATACACCTTAAGAGTCAATCTGCTAGATAGCTTCATTTTTGTTTTAGAGCCAAATATTTGTCATTACACCCTATACTCCCATTCAGTCAGGAATATCCAAACGCAGCTACTATAAGAAACGTGTTTCTAACTGGCTGAATGTAAACATAGATGCAACTACCTACACTGAACGTACACACAGCAGAGCAGTTTGAAATATACGTTTCACCTGTGTTTTAGAAGCGATCCTACCGCTAATTCTTATATACCTGTATATGGCTTTAAATATCTGTTTCTATATTCTCCAAAGAAAGGGTTTCTGAACTGCTATGTGCACACATCAGTTTAACTCTATACGTTGAAATACTTCTTGGCAATCATTCTGCTAGATAACTCCGTTTTTGTTTTAGAGCCAGATATTTCTAAATACACCCTAAACTCCGATTCAATCAGGAATATCCAAACGCAGCTTTTAGAAGAAACGTGTTTCTAACTTGCCGAATCTAAACATAGACAACTGCCTAAGGTGAATGAACACACAGCAGACCAGTTTAAAGCATACGTTTCACCTGTGTTTTTGACGTGATCATAATGCTAATTCTTATATACCTGTATATGGCTGGAAATACATATTTCTAGATTCTCCAAAGAAAGGGTTTCTGAACTTCTACATTCACACATCAGTTTAACTCTGTAAATTGAAAATACATCTTGACAATCATTTTGCTATATAGCTCCGTTTTTGTTTTAGAACCAGATATTTCTCATTACCCGCTATACTCCCTTACACTTGGTCATATCCAAACAAACCTTTTAGAAGAAACATGTTTCTAACTGTCTGAATGTAAACATAGATGCAACTGCTTAACGTTAACGAACACACAGCTGAGCAGTTTGAAATATACGTTTCATCTGTGTTTTAGATGCGGACTCACTGCTAATTCTTACATACCTGTATATGGCTGGAAATATCTGTTTCTAGCTTCACCAAAGAAATCGTTTCTGAACTGCTACAGTCACACATCAGTTTAACTCTGTAAATTGAATATACACCTTGACAATCATTCTGCTAGATAGCTCCGTTTTTGCTTTAGAGCCAGGTATTTCTCATTAAACCCTTTACTCCAATTCACTCAGGAATATCCAAATGCAGCTTTTAGAAGAAACGTGTTTCCAACTGGCTGAATGTAAACATAGATGCAACTTTTTAAACTGAACGAACACACAGCAGAGCAGTTTGAAAGACACGTTTCACCTGTGTTTTTCAGGCAATCTTACCGCTTATTCTTGTATACCCGTGTATGCCTGGAAATATCTGTTGCTAGATTCTCAAAAAGAAGGGTTTCTGAACTGTTACATTCACGCATGAGTTTAAATCTGTAAGTTGAATATACACGTTGACAATCATTCTTCCAGATAGCTCCGTTTTTGTTTTAGAGCCAGGTATTTCGCATTACCACCTATACACCCATTCCCTCAGGAATATCCAAACGCAGCTTTAGAAGAAACGTGTTTCTAACTCGTTGAATCTAAACTTAGATGCAACTTCCTAAGGTGAACGAACGCACAGCAGAACAGTTTGAAAGATACGTTTCACCTGTGTTTTAGACGTGATCTTATCGTTTATTCTTATATAGCTCCATATAGCTGGAAATATCTGATTCTAGACTCTGCATAGAAATGGTTTCTTAACTGCTACATTCACAGATCAGTTTAACTCTGTAAGTTGAATATACAACTTGACAATCATTGTGCTAGAGAGCTCTGTTTTTGTTTTAGAGCGAGATATTTCTCATTACACCATATATTCCCATTCACTCTCTAATATACAAAGTAAGCTTTTAGAACAAACGTTTTTCTAACTCGCTGAATCTAAAAATAGATTTAACTTCAAAAAGTGAATGAAGACACAGCAGAGAAGTTTGAAATGTACATTTCTTCTGTGTTTTAGAGGAATTATTACTGCTAATTCTTATATGCCTGTATATGGGTGGAAATATCCTTTTATACATTCTCCCAAAAAAGGGTTTTAGAACTGCTACATACACACATCAGTTTAACTCTGTACATTGAATGGACACTTTGACAACTAATCTGTAAGATAGCTCCATTTTTGTTTTAGAGACAGATGTTTCTCTTTGTAGCATATACTTTCGCTCACTCTGGAATATCCAAACGCAGCTTTTAGAAGAAACGTCTTTCTAACTCGCTGATTCCAAACATGGATGGAACCTTCTAAGGTGAACGAACACACAGTAGATCAGTTTGAAATATACGTTTCTCCTGTGTTTTAGAGGCAGTCTTACTGCTAATTCTTATATGCTGTATATGGCTGAAAATATCTGTTTCCAGTTCTAAATAGAAAGGGTTTCTGAACTGCTACATACACACATCAGTTTAACTCTGTAAGTTGAATGTAAACCTTGACAACCATTCTGCTAGATAGCTCTGTTTTTGTTTTAGAGCCAGATATTTGTCATTACAGCTTATACCCCCATTCACTCTGGAATATCCAAATGCAGCTTTTAGAACAAACGTGTTTCTAACTCGCTGAATCAAAACATAGATGCAACTACAAATGGTGAATGAAGACACAGCAGATCAGTTTGAAATATACGTTTCTCCTGTGTTTTAGGCGAAGTCTTAGTATTTATTCTAATATGCCTGTACATCGCTGGAATTACCTGTTTCTAGATTCCCCAAAGAAAGGGTTTCTGAACTGCTGCATACACAAGTCAGTTTATCTCTGTAAGTTGAATGTATACCTTGACATCCATCCTGCTAGATAGCTCCTTTTTTGTTTTAGAGCCAGATGTTTTTCATTGCAGCATGTACACCTATTCATTCTGGAATATACAATCACAGCTTGTAGAAGAAAAGTGTTTTTAACTCGCTGAATCTAAACATAGATGCAACTTCCTAAGGTGAACGAACACAAAGCAGAGCAGATTGAAATCTACCTTTCTCCTGTGTTTTACACGCAGTCTTACTGCTAATTCTTATGTGCCTGTATATGGCTGGAAATATCCGTTTATACATTCGCCAAGGAAAGGGTTTTAGAACTGCTACATACACACATCAGTTTACCTCTGTGCGTTGAATGGACACCTTGACAACTATTCTGCTTGATAGCTCCTTTTTTGTTTTAGAGACAGATGTTTCTCTTTGTAGCATATACTCCCACTCACTCTTGAATATCCAAATGCAGCTTTTAGAAGAAACGTCTTTCTAACGCGCTGATTCCAAACATGGATGGAACCTCCTAAGGTAAACGAACACACAGTATGGCAGTTTGAAATATACGTCTTTCCTGTGTTTTAGACGCAGTCTTACTGATAATACTTATATGGGTGTGTATGGCTGGAAATATCCTTTTATACATTTACCAAAAAAGGGGTTTCTGAACTGCTACATAAACACATCAGTTTACCTCTGTAAGTTGATTGTACGCCTTCACAGCCATTCTGCTAGATAGCCCTGTTTTTTTTTAGAGCCAGATATTTCTCATTACAGCCTATACTCCCATTCAGCCTGGAATATCCAAACACAGCTTTTATAACAAACGTGTTTCTTACTCGCAGAATCTAAACATAGATGCAACCTCAAAAGGTGAATAAATACATAGTAGAGCATTTTGAAATATACGTTTCTCCTTTGTTTTAGAGAAAGTCTTACTGCTAAGTCTTATACGCCTGTATATGGCTGGAAATATCTGTTTCTATATTCTAAATAGAAAGAGTCTCTGTACTGCTGTATACACACATCAGTTAAAATCTGTAATCTGAATGTCCGCCTTGACAATCATTCTGCTAGACAGCTCCGTTTTTGTTTTAGAGCCAGATATTTCTCATTAAAGCCTATGGACCCATTCACTCTGGAATATCCAAACGTAGCTTTTAGAAGAAACGTCTTTCTAACTCGCTGAATCTAATCGTAGATGCAGCTTCTTAAGTTGGTCGAACACAGCAGAGCAGTTTGAAATATAGATTTCTCCTCTGCCTTATATGCAGCCTTACTGCTAAATTTTTTTCCCCATTTATTTATTTTATTGCATTTTAGGTTTTGGGGTACATGTGAAGAACATGCAAGGCTGTTGCATAAGTACACACGTGGCAGTGTGATTTGCTGGCTTCCTCCCCATCACCTACCTCTGACATCTCTCCCCTTGCTATCTCTCCCCAGCTCCCAGCCCCCCACCATCCCTCTCCTATTACCCCCCACCTGACCCCAGTGTGTAGTGCCCCCATCCCTGTGTCCATGTGTTCTCATTGTTCAACACCCGACTACGAGTGAGAACATGTGGTGTTTGCTCTTCTGCTCTTCTGTCAGTTTGCTGAGAATGATGGTTTCCAGGTTCATCCATGTCCCTACAAGGACACAAAGTCATCGTTTTTGATGGCTGCATAATATTCTATGGTGTATATGTGACACATGTTCCCTGTCCAGTCTATCATCGATGGGCATTTGGGTTGGTTCCAGGTCTCTGCTATTGTAAACAGTGCTGCAATGAACATTTGTTTGCACGGGTCCTTATAGTAGAAAAATTTATAATCCTTTGGATATATACCCAGTAATGGGATGCTAGGTCAAATGGAAGTTCTATTTCTAGATCCTTGAGGAATCGCCACACTGTCTTCCACAATGGTTGAACTAATTTACTCTCCCACCAACAGTGTAAAAGTGTTCCTATTTCTCCACATCCTCTCCAGCATCTTTTGTCTCCAGATTTTTTAATGATTGCCATTCTAACTGGCATGAGATGGTATCTCAATGTAGTTTTGATTTGCATTTCTCTGATGACCAGTGATGATGAGCATTTTTTCTTATGGTTGTTGGCCTCATGAATGTCTTCTTTGTAAAGTACCTGCTCATATCCTTTGTCCACTTTTGAATGGGCTTGTTAGTTTTTTTCTTGTAGATATGTTTTAGTTCTTTGTAAATTCTGGATATTGGCCCTTTGTCATATGGGTAAACAGCAAAATTTTTTTCCCATTCTGTTGGTTGTCGATTCACTCTAATGACAGTTTCTTTTGCTGTGCAGAAGCTGTGGAGTTTGATTAGGTCCCATTCATCTATTTTGGCTTTTGTTGTCAATGCTTTTGGTGTTTTGGTCATGAAGTCCTTGCCTATGCCTATGTCCTGAATTGTTTTGCCTAGAGTTTCTTCTAGGGTTTTTATGGTGTTAGGTCTAATGTTTAAGTCTTTAATCCATCTGGAGTTAATTTTAGTGTAAGGTGTCAGCAAGGGGTGTAGTTTCTGCTTTCTGCACATGGCTAGCCAGCTTTCACAACACCATTTATTAAACAGGGAATCCTTTCCCCATTGCTTATTTTTGTCTGGTTTGTCAAAGATCAGATGATTGTAGATATGTTGTGTTGCCTCTGAGACCTCTGTTCTGTTCCATTGGTCTATCTCTGTTTTGATAAGAGTATCATGCTGTTTTGATTACTGTAGCTGAGTAGTATAGTTTGAAGTATGGTAGTGTGATCCCTCCTGCTTTGTTCTCTTTACTTAGAATTGACTTGGGTATGCGGGCTCCCTTTTGGTTCCATATGAAGTTTAAGGTGGTTTTTTCCAGTTCTGCGAAGAAGGTCATTGGTAGCTTGATGGGGTTAACATTCTTATATGCCTGTATATGGCTGGAAATATCCGTTTCCAGGATCTAAATAGAAAGTGTTTCTGAACTGCTACATTCACACATCAGCTTAACTATGTAAGTTGAATGTACACCTTGGCAACCATTCTGCTACATAGCTCTGTTTTTGTTTTAGAGCCAGAGATTTTTCATTACAGCATATACTCCTATTCTCTCTGTAATATCCAATCGCAGCTTGTAGAAGAAAAGTGTTTCTAACTCGCTGAATCTAGACATAGATGCAACTTCCTAAAGTGAACGAACACACAGCAGAGCAGTTTGAAATGTACGTTTCTCCTGTATTTTAGACGCAGGGAACAATTTTACTGCTAATTGTTCTATGCTTGTATATGGCTGAAAATATCCGTTTCTAAACTCTCCAAAGAAAGGTTTTCTTAACTGCTACATACACACATCAGTTTATCTCTGTAAGTTGAATGTACACCTTGACAACCATTCTGCTAGATAGCTCCTTTTTTGTTTTAGAGGAAGATATTTCTCATTACAGCTTATACTGCAATTCACTCTGGAATATACAAATGCAGCTTTTACAACAAATGTCTTTCTATCTCGCTGAACCTAAACATAGATGCAACCTCAAAAGGTTCATGAAAACATCGCAGAGCAGTTTGAAATATACGTTTCTCCTGTGTTTTAGACACAGTCTTACTGCTATTACTTATATGCCTGTGTATGGTTGGAAACATCCGTTTATAAATTTACCAAATAAAGGGTTTTAGAACTGCTACATACACACATCAGTTTAACTCTGTAAGTTGAATGTACACCTTGACAACCATTCTGTTAGATAGCTCCGTTTTTGTTTTAGAGCCAGATATTCATCATTAGAACCTATGCACACATTCACTTTGGAATATCCAAACGCAGCTTTTAGAAGAAACGTCTTTCTAACTTGCTGAATCGAAACATGGATGCAACTTCCTAAGGTGAATGAACACACAGCAGAGCAGTTTGAAATATAAGTTTCTCCTGTGTTTTAGACGAAGCCTTACTGCTAATTTTAATATGCCTGTATATGGCTGGAATTATCCCTTTCTAGATTCCCCAAAGAAAAAGTTTCTGAACTGCTGCATACGCATATCAGTTTATCTCTGTAAGTTGAATGTACACCTTCAGAACCATTCTGCTAAATAGCTCCTTTTTTTTTTAGAGCAAGATATTTACCATTACAGCATATAATCCTATTCACTCTGGAGTATCCAATCGCAGCTTGTAGAAGAAAAGTGTTTCTAAGTGGCTGAATCTAGACATAGATGCAACTTCCTGAGGTGAATGATCACACAGCAGAGCAGTTTGAAATATACGTTTCTCCGGTGTTTTAGACGCAGTCTTACTGCTAATTCTTAAATGCCTGAATATGGCTGGAAATATCCGTTTACACATTCTCCAAAGAAAGGGTTTTAGAACTGCTACATACATAAATCAGCTTACTGCTGTAAGTTGAATGTACAACTTGACAACTATTCTACTAGATAGCTCCGATTTTGTTTGAGAAACAGGAGTTTCTCTTTATAGCATATACTCTCATTCACTTTGGAATATCCACACGCAACTCTTAGAAGAAAAGTCTTTGTTACTCTCTAAATCAAAACATGGATGCCACCTCCTAAGGTGAGTGAACACACAGCAGAGCAGTTTGAAATATATGTCTCTCCTGTGTTTTAGACGAAGTCTTAATGTTAATTCCTATATGCCTGTATTTTGCTGGAAATATCCGTTTCTAGATTCTCCAAAGAAAGTGTTTCTGAACTGCTGTATACACACATCAGTTTAACTGTGTAAGTTGAATGTAGACCTTGACAACCATTCTGCTAGATAGTTCTGTTTAGTTTTAGAGCCAGATATTTCTCTTCACAGCGTATACTCTTATTCACTCTGGAATATCGAAATGAAACTTGTAGAAGAAACGTGTTTCTAACTCGCTGAATCTAGACATAGATGCAACTTGCTGAGGTGAACGAACACACGGCAGAGCAGTTTGAAATACACATTTCTCCTGTGTTTTAGACACAATCTTACTGCTAATTCTTATATACCTGCATATGGCTGGAAATATTGGTTTATACATTCTAAATAGAAAGGGTTTCTGAAATGCTATATACACACATCAGTTTAACTGTGTAAGTTGAATGTACTCCTTGACAACCATTCTGCTAGAAAGCTCTGTTTTTGTTTTAGAGCTAGATATTTCTCATCACAGCTTATACATCCATTCACTCTGGGATATCCAAATGCAGCTTTTATAACAACTGTGTTTCTAACTCGCTGAATCAAAACATGGATGCAAGTACAAAAGGTGAAAGAAGACACAGCAGAGCAGTTTGAAATATATATTTTTTCTGTGTTTTAGATGCAGTCTTACTGCTAATACTTATATGCCTATATAGGGATGAAAATATCCGTGTCTAGATTCTAAATAGAAAGGGTTTCTCAACTGCTGTATACACACATCAGTTTAACTCTGTAAGTTGAATGTACACCTTGAAAAGCATTCTGCTAGATAGCTCTGTTTTTGTTTTAGAGCCA
Organism: Sapajus apella; assembly: GCF_009761245.1. NCBI lineage: Eukaryota > Metazoa > Chordata > Mammalia > Primates > Cebidae > Sapajus > Sapajus apella. Next base: position 98,171 of record NW_022437265.1, read on the forward strand.
GATATTTCTGATTACAGCATATATTCTCACTCACTCTGGAATATCCAACCATAGCTTTTAGAACAAACATGTTTCTAACTTGCTGAATCTAAACATAGATGCAACGTCAAAAGGTGAACGAAGAAACAGCAAAGCAGTTTGAAATACAGGTTTCTCCTGTGTTTTAGAGGAAGTCTTCTGCTAATTCTTATATTCCTGTATATGGCTGGAAATATCCGTTTCTAGATTCTCCAAAGAAAGGGTTTCTGAACTGCTGTATATACACATCACTTTAACTCTTCAATTTGAATGTACATCTTGACCACCATTCTGCTAGATCGCTCCGTTTTTGTTTTAGAGTCAGATATTTCTCATTAAAGCCTAGGCACCCATTCACTCTGTAATATCCAAATGCAGATTTCAGAAGAAACATATTTCTAACTCGCTGAATCAAACCATAGCTGCAATTTCTTAAGGTGAACGAACACACAGCAGAGCAGTTTGAAATATACATTTCTTCTGTGTTTTAGATGAAGTCTTAGTGTTAATTCTTATATGCCAGTATACGGCTCTAAGTATCCGTTTGTAGATTCTCCAAAGAAAAAGTTTCTGAACTGCTCTATGCACACCCCAGTTTAACTCTGTAAGTTGAATATACACCTTCACAACCATTCTGCTAGATAGTTCCGTTTTTGTTTCAGAGCCAGATATTTCTCATTACAGCATATACTTCCATTCACTCTGGAATATCCAAACGCAGCTTTTAGAAAAAACGTGTTTCAAACTCGCTGAATCTAAACACAGATGCAACTTCAAAAGGTGAATGAAGACACAGCAGAGCAGTTTGAAAAATACGTTTCTCCTCTGTTTTAGACGCAGTCTTACTGCTAATACATATATGCCTGTATATGGCTGGAAATATTCATTTCTAGATTCTCCGAAAAAGGGTTTCTAAACTGCTACCTACACACATCAGTTTAACTTTATAAGTTGAATGTACACCTTGACTACCATTCTGCTAGACAGCTCCTTTTTTGTTTTAGAGCCAGATGTTTCCCATTACAGTGTGTACTCCTATTCACTCTGGAATATACAATCGAAGCCTGTAGAAGAAAAGTGTTTCTAACTCACTGAATCTAGACATAGATTTAAATTCCTAAGATGAACAATCAGAATGTAGAGCAGTTTGAAATATACGTTTCTCCTGTTTTATAGGAAGTCTTACTGATAATTCTTATATGCTTGTATATGGCTGCAAATATCCATTTCTAGATTCTAAATAGAAAGTGTTTCTGAACTGCTACATACACACATCAGTTTAACTCTGTAAGTTGAATGTACACCTTGACAACCATTCTGCTAGAAAGCTCTGTTTTAGATTTAGAGCCAAATATTTCTCATTACAGCTTATACTCCCATTCACTCTGGAATATCCAAACGCAGCTTTTAGAACAAACGTGTTTATAACTCGCTGAATCTAAACACAGATGCAACTACAAAAGGTGAATGAAGACACAGCAGAGCAGTTTGAAATATACGTTTCTCCTGTGTTTTAGACGCAGACTTATTGCTAATACTTATATGCCTGTGTATGGCTGGAAATATCCGTTTATACATTTACCAAAGAAAGGGTTTCTTAACTGATGTATACACACATCACTTTAACTCTGTAAGTTGAAAATACACCTTGACAACCATTCTGCTGGACAGCACCATTTTTTTCTTAGAGCCAAGTATTTCTCATTACAACATATACTCCCATGCACTCTGGAATATCCAAACGCAGCTTTTAGAAGAAACGTGTCTGTAACTCCCTGACTATAAACATAGATGAACCTTCCTAAGGTCATCGAACACAAAGTCAGCATGTGGAAATATACATTTCTCCTGTGTTTTAGATGCAGTATTACTGCTAATTCTTACACCTGCATATGGCTGGAAATATCCGTTTCTAGATTCTAAATAGAAAGGGTTTCTGAACTGCTGCATACACACATCAGTTTATCTCTGTAAGTTGAAAGTACGCATTGACAACCATTCTGCTAGAAAGCTCTGTTTTTTGTTTTTGAGCCAGATATTTCTCATTACAGCATATACTCCTGTTCACTCTGGAATATCCAAACGCAGCTTTTAGAACAAACATGTTTCTAACTCGCTGAATCTAAACACAGATGCAACTTCAATAGGTGAATGAAGACAAAGCAGAGCAGTTTCAAATATACGTTTCTCCTGTGTTTTAGACACAGTCTTACAGCTAATGCTTATATGCCTGTATACGGCTGGAAATATTCGTTTCTAGATTCTCCAAAGAAAGGGTTTCTGAACTGCTACATACACACATCAGTTTAACTTTGTAAGTTGAATGTACACCTTGACAACCATTCTGCCAAATAGCTCAGTTTTTGTTTTAGAGACAGATTTTCTCATTACACGTTATACTCAAATTCACTCAGGAATATCAAAACGCAGCTTTTTATTTTTTCCCATTTATTTATTTTATTGCATTTTAGGTTTTGGGGTACATGTGAAGAACATGCAAAATTGTTGCATAGGAACACACGTGGCAGTGTGATT
>NW_022437266.1:0-161 GCF_009761245.1 Sapajus apella
CAAAGTTTCCAAGTCTGCGGCTTCGGGCCACTTCCCCACTGGCCGCAGCCTGCTCTGACTGCTCAGAAGCCTCCTTCCCCCACTGCCTCTTTGATTCTGCTCCTGAGGGCTCCAGGCCCTCCTCACCAGAGACGGAGTCTGCTGGTGCAGTTCTTGGCTGG
>NW_022437266.1:100161-100294 GCF_009761245.1 Sapajus apella
CCAGCCAAGAACTGCACCAGCAGACTCCGTCTCTGGTGAGGAGGGCCCGCTTTTCGTGGATGGTGCCTTCCTGCTGTGGACTCGCCAAGTGGGACTAGCAGGCTCTCTGGGGCTTTGTTTATGAGGGCAATGA
>NW_022437267.1:0-141 GCF_009761245.1 Sapajus apella
CTTTCCAAGGCCTCCTCCCCTCACCTCCATCTCATGCGGTTCAGGCCTGCGGCTTCACGCACACCTTTCAAAGGCAGCTGAGACAAGTAGTGGGGTGGTCTGGGGCGGGGTGGTCTGGGGCGGGGTGGTGTGGGGTGGGGG
>NW_022437267.1:100141-100286 GCF_009761245.1 Sapajus apella
AATTTTAGAACCAACTTGATCATCTCAACAACAAAACCCCATTGCTATTGCAGTAGGCAGCTAAGGCTGGGAGAGACCATGGAGAGAGAGACCCTGTGCCGTGCGGACCACCAGAGGAGGCTGAAGGCCGAAGCTGGAGCCTAAG
>NW_022437268.1:0-101 GCF_009761245.1 Sapajus apella
TCTCCCCATGCTATCTCTCCCCAAATCCCCACCCCCAACTATCCCTCTCCCATGTCCCCCCAACAGACCCCAGTGTGTAGTGCTCCCCTCCCTGTGTCCAT
>NW_022437268.1:100101-100206 GCF_009761245.1 Sapajus apella
AAACTTCTGTGAACTTAAAGAACATGTTCTAACCAAATGCAAAGAAACTAAGAACCTTGAAAAAAGATTTGACGAAATGCTAACAAGAATGGACAAAATAGAAAG
>NW_022437269.1:0-50890 GCF_009761245.1 Sapajus apella
GTCATCTCATGAATGCTGCTGGACGCTTTCACCTGTCTTCTGATCTGGAGGAGCATTCAACACTGCAGTGCATTCTAGAGTGTCAGGGTCAGATTGGGTATGTCTGTATGCCCCTCTCCACCCTGGGTACTAATTTGACTCTGCCCTTGCTGGTGACGTGACTTTAGTTTTAGGGCAAGTTCCTTAGTCTCTTAACCTATGTGTCTCAGTTTCCTATTCTGTAATAAGTGATGATGACATTAATAACACACAATAATAACAGTGTTGCTATGAGCACTAAATGACTGTTACCATATATACATATATATAATTTAAAAATATAGTCATGTATATATAGCTTAATATGTATATACGTATGTAAATGAAAAAAGAGTGAGAGAGAGTAGGGTTCACTAAAAACATCTGGCCCAGAGCAAGTTTCCAAAAGTGTGAGCTTTTATTCTCACATCTCTGAACTTCTGCTTTCTGCTCTTCCCCGCTATTCCTCGCCCCGTCTGCCCCAGACCCCTCTCCCTGCCCCTGCACACCTTCACCTGCCCTCCACACTCCACTCTCTTTCCCTATTGCCCTTCCTTTCACTCTGGATCTGAATAAATTGATACCATCTTCTCATGGTTTAGCTCAGAAAATATTAGTATCACTGGTCTTTAATTAGGTCACCAAGGAATTTATTTTTTTGAGACAAAGTCTCACTCTCTCACCCAGACTGGAGTGTAGTGGCATGATAATGGCTTACTGCAACCTCGACCTTCTGCAGTTTAGTGATCCTCCCGCCTCAGCCTCCTTAGTAATTGGGACTGCGTATGCATGTGACCATGCCCAGCTAATTTGTAAAATTCTGTAAATGTGAGGTCTCCCTGTGTTGTTCAGGCTGGTCTCAAACTACTGAATTCAAGTGATTGTCCTGCCTCAGACTTCCAAAGTTCTGGGATTACAGGTGTGAGCCACTGCACCCGGCCTATTTGCCCCCTCCATTTTTTTCCTTTATCTAAGTTTTTGCTCCTGCCTAGAAAACTGATTTTTTCTTTCCCACTTGGAGGAAAGTGCAATCAAACTTTCAGGAGATTTGCCTACTCAAAAATCACCTTTAGCAACACTTTAGTCCTTTCTCCTCCTGCCTGGAGAAGAAAACAAAAGTCAAAATCAGCACCTGGCTGCACCCTTCCCCCACTGCATTATTCAGCATAGAGCAGTGGCTAAGGATCCAGTGGGCCAACTCTCTTGCAGTTGGAGGGATTACTGTGAAATGCTGTGAGTACATGTGTTTCTCACAACATAAAACAGCTAGGCTGCTTCCTATTATGGGCAATTTCACAGTCTCCCAGGTGTGACAGCTTTGTCATGTCTACCCCTCTTAATTCTTTATTCAAAGAAGGCATTCACCATATTCTAGTGCATCAGGGTCTTGCTGGTGAATCACACTGTTGCTGCTAGTGTGTCAGGAACACCCAAGACCGTGCTCACTTCCAGTGATTGCTTATGAGGACTCAATGTATAGTTGTGCTTGTGGCTAAGAGTTATTACAGCAAAAGAATACTGAGCTAAATTAGTAACAGGAAAAGCCCACTGGGCAAAGTCTGGAGGGAACCAGCAAAGCTCCCAAGAATCCCTTCCCAATGGAGTCACACAATTTGTTCCTCCAGCAATGAATCATGACAACAGGTGTAAAATGTCGTCTATCAGGGAAGCTCATTAGAAACTCAGTGCCCTAGGTTTTTACTGGGGACTGGTCACATAGGCACTCTCTGCCTAACAGGCTACAGCATTTCAGATTCCCAGAAGGGAAGCTGGTGTTTAGCATAAAACACGTTGCTTAAACAAACAGTTTCAGAAGAGTAAATCATTCTTATCAGATGGAGAATGGTGGAAAACCTACCGAAATCAAGTTCACAGATGCCAGGCAAGGGTCAGTCTTGCAAGCTGGCCTTTCTAAGGATAGTAGTTTCGGACCTGCTAAATTACCTCTCTTTTTTTTTTTTTTTTTTTTTGCACAGAATTCAACTACAAAGCTTTAAAATACATAATCAAATCAGACAGAACCAATGGAAAAAAGTCAGCAACCTATAGATGAACTGAATGGCACCATGGACTAACTGGATCTAAGTGACACGTGGCGAATGCTCCACATAACGACAGCAGACTGTGTATTCCCCTGTGGATGATTTTGAGGGGTTCATGGCTCCAGTGGATAAGGTATCTGCCTACATGGTGGAACTAGGAAGAGAACAAGGGTGGATCATGAAGAGGTGACTCAACTGCTGCCATCTCATGAAAAAACTTTAACTGGTGAGGAGTTGCTTCTTATGGATGAATGAAGAAAGTAGTTTCTTGAGATGAAATCTATTCCCGGTGAAGATGCTGTGAACATTGTGGAAATGAGAGCAAAGGATGAGTTGATTAGGTAATGGCAGGATTTGAGAGATTTGACTCCAATTTATAAAGGAGTTCTACTGTGGGTAAAATGCTATCATGCAGCATTGCCTGCTACAGAGAAATATTTCATGAAAGGAAGAGTCCATCAATGGAGCAAATTTCATTGTTGTCTTATTTTAAGAAATTGCCACAGCCCTCCGTGTAGTTTTGGTTTGTTAAAAAGAAAATAAATTGCCACAGTCACCCAACTTTCAACAATCAGCACCCTGATCAGTCAGCAGCCATGTACATCCAGGCAAGACCCTCTACCAGCACAAAAGTTACAACTCACTGAAGGCTCAGATGATCTTTAGCATGTTTTAGCAATATAGTATTTTCCAATTAAGGTATGTAGATTTTTTCGACATGATAGTATTGCACAGTTAACAGACTGTAGTGTAGTGTAAACAACACTTTTATTATTATTTTATAACCTTTTATTTCAATAGGTTTTTGGGATACAGGTGGTATTGGGTTACACGAGCAAGTTCTTTAGTGGTGATTTATGAGATTTTGGTGCACCCATCACCCAAGAAGTATACAGTGTACCCAATTTGTAGTCTTTCATCCCTTACCCTACTCCCATCCTTTCCCCTGAGTCCTCAAAGTCCATTGTAGCCTTCTTATGCCTTTGCATCCACATAGCTTAGTTCTCACTTATGAGTGAGAACATACTATAAACATCACTTTTATATGCACTAGAAAACCAAAAAATGTGTGTGACTTGCTTTATTGTGGTGGTCTGGAACACTACATGCAATATCTATGATTTATGCTTGCATAAATTTCTGAAGGGGACATGATTTAGCATGTAAAAGTCCACCATCTGGCACCTCAAAATTCATGTCCTCTCACATCCAAAATACATTCACTTCACCTCAACACCCTCAAAACTCTTAATTCTTTCCAGCATTAACTCTAAATCCCAAATCTCTTTCAAATGTCATCAAAATAAAGAAAGAGTGAGACTCAGTATGTTGTATCCTGGGGCAAAATTATTTCCCTCTGTGAACTTGTGAAACCAGGTAAGACGTTATCTGCTTCCAAAACAGCATGAAGGTGCAGGCATAGGAGAAACATTCCCATTCCAAAATGGAGAATATGGAAGGAGAAAAGGAGTCATGGGGCCCAAGCAAGTCTGAAACCTAGCAGAGCAAATTCCATGAGATTTTAAGGCTTCAGAATGGTCCTCTTTGGCTTGATGCTGTGTCCTCTGGGCCAAGTAGGGTGGCAGCTCTGCCTTCTTGGCCCTGAGTGTTAGCTCTGCTCCCTTGCCCCTGGGCAAAAGCCCTGTTCCCTGAAATTGAGGAGGTGGCTCTGTCATCTGGAGCTAAGGAGGAAGCATCTGGATTCCTGTTCCCCAGATAGTTGCTGCCTGGACCTATAGAGGCAGTGGCAGCTTGCCAGCCTCTGCATCTGTAGCTCTCCCCTCAAAGTCACTCTTCCTTTATTTTGTACCATTTTTGTCCCTTTCATTCCAGGCTGGCTGTGCTTCTATTGGTTTAAAATCCTCAAACACATGTTGGCCTCTGATGCAATTCATGGCGTCCATGCCAACAGACCTTCAGTCCTCCATAGATCTTTCCTGGATAACTGCATCTCCATCCCTGCATTCTGCTGAGATGGCTGATTAGATCCATGACTCACATCCCTCATCTCTTTAGCAATCAGCTGTCCCACTACACACTTGGCCCTACTTCCAGAGCTTGCTATTTGGATAGGCTGAGAATCTTCTAAATAATCAAGGGCTGATTCCTTTTTGCTCAGCAGTTCTGTTGATTTATTTCTCCTCCCTTGCATTTTGTAAACAGCAGTGAGGAGAAACCAGGCCACAACTTTAATACTTTGAAATATTCTTAGTTACATATGCAATTTCATCACTTATAAGTTTTAATCTGCATCTAACAGAATGCAATCCAGCCAAATTCTCTGTTACTTTCTTACAAGGATTGTGTGTCCACGTGTTTCCAAAAACGTGTTCCCCATTCCTGTCTGAGAGCTCACCATAAGAGCTTCAACATTCATATTTCTAGAAATATTCTGTTAATGATGATGGATGTATTTCTCTATAGTTATATCAACATGCCCACAGTGTTAGAAACGCTCCTCCATTTGAATGACCTCCCATAATGATTCATTCAGAGGAGAGAAGCGATCTGCTGAGAACTCTTAAAGCTTCCCAAACCCAGCCTACCCATGCTTGCCCTGGCATTCTCCACCAACCTTCTGCATACAATGCTCTTGACTGAAGCCAGCCCCTCACCTCAGCTCAGGATCCCATGCCTCCCACCTTCTCAGGGGCTTTGCTCCTGCAATGATCACTCCTCTCTCCTTTTTTTTTTTTTTTTCTTTTTTCTTTTTTGAGACAGAGTCTCATTCGGTCGCCAGGCGCCAGGCTGGAGTGCAGTGGCACAATTTCAGCTCACTGCAACCTCCACCTCCTGGGTTCAAGCAATTCTCATGCCTCAGCCTCCCAAGTAGCTGGGACTACAGGTGCATGCCACCACGCCCAGCTAATTTTTCTATTTTTCAGTAGAGACGGGGTTTTACCATGTTGGCCAGGATGGTCTCGATCTCTTGACCTCGTGATCCGCCCGCCTCGGCCTCCCAAAGTGCTGGGATTACAGGCTTGAGCCACCGTGCCCGGCCCACTCCTGTCTCCTGAACCACCACCTGCTGCCTCTAAATGGGATCATTCCCCAAGCTAAGGGAGAACTCGCTTTATTCCCCCATATCCTCCTGTGGCTACTAACACATTTACCTGCTGCTTTTCGCAGCAAAACTGCATGAACTTATACAATCCACTTCATTGGAGTCATTTTTCAAAATTATATAGGAAGGAAAATGAACCAGAACAACTAAAACGATTCTGAACTATAACTTTGGGGAACTCACACTACTTTATGTCGAGAGTCATGTTGATTCTAGTAATCCAGCGAATGTGGTACTGGGGGAAAATCAGCAGATCAGAATGGAGTCCAGCAATAGATTCACAGACATGATAAAGTCATTTTCAAAAAAGGTGCAAAGGCAATGGAGAAATCTTGTCTTTTTGAGAAATTGTATTGCTTTCCCCCTGCTTCTTGACCAATACATTCATTGTTCTTTACTACACTGGGTCCGTTACCTGTTTCTCCTTTGTAGTTCAAATGCTCTTCTGTTTAACTGTCTGTCTGCCCCACCACAGTGCGGTAGCCTCCATGGGACATACCACGTGTGACCAGCATCCCAGATATTTTCTGCAACATGGCAGGCACCCATGCATATATAAATGAGAAAAAAGCATGTATAAATATACATATTAAAATAATTTATTTTTGTCACAAAAGGTGCTTCTGAGACACATCCTCCACTAATGGTAACATGGGACTGTCTGTTCCCAGTGTTTCTGGATGCATGAGAATTGTAGGGCAAAAGAGAGAACAAAGCCTCTTAGTCCCTTTCGTTCTACTACAAACACCTTAGGGATGCGAGTCTAGGGAGAGAGGGAAAACCCCGGCTGGTCTTGCATGTACCTGACTGAGTGTGCATACCCCTTGCTGCCCAAGTGCCTTGTTGCCCATATGCCTTGCTGTCTGCCTTCTTTTCCTGCAGAGCTGTGCAAGGAGACATCATGACTTCCTTCTGTGTTGCTGACCGGGAGTCAGCCAGTAGGTCCGCAGATCAGTCTTCCCAGAGGTGAAGTGTGAGTGAGTGTGAGGAGGAGCCCGCGGGCGCGGTCCATGGCCTCCTAGGGGGAAGGACCTTGAGGTCCCTGTCCTTCTCCTAACAGGCGGCGACACAGCCATGGCCTTGCTGTCGTGGGGGTCCCAGACAGGGAAGGAAGGAGGGCCATAGAGGGGAGGAGGATCTAGTGACCAAGGAGTGAGTTTTGAAGGAGGAAACTATTTGTGGTATTTGAGTCCCGGAGGCATATGAAACCACTCACAGACCGCACATTCCGACGTCTTCAGTAGGAACCTGCTCAGCGCGGGATAGGGTGGGGCAAGGAGAGGTGCCACAGCCCACAAGGCAGGCACCAACCTCACTGCGCATGTTCACTGGAAGTCTTCCCGTCCACCCCTTTGTGCATGTGATAAACACCGCGGAGCTGTGAGGGTGTGAGGATCGCGTTCCTGCTGGCTGGACTTTTTCTGTCCTACAGAGACGTAACTGGTAGGTCGGCAGGCCAGTCCTCGCAGGGGTTGAAGTGTGAGTGAGTGTGAGGAGGAGCCAGTGGCTGTCCGGAGTGTGGGGCAGCATGGCCTCGGAGGCCGTAGGGTCTCAAGGTGATCGATCTCCTCGTGAGGTGGGACTGCCATGGGCCTTGTAGTGCGGGGATCAGAACGAGGGAAGAAGGTGGGCCACATCGTTGAGAGGGGTCAGGTGAAGATATGGTGAGTGCTGGGGGTACTGGGGAAGGTATCTGAGTCCCTGGAACCCTCAACAGAGGACAGATTCCAGACTCTTCCGTGGAAACCAGGAAGGAGCGGGGTGGACATTAAGGAAGGGAACTGGGAATGCTGCGGGTTGCTGACCGCCGGCCTGATGTCTGTAGAGTTCCCAGCAGAGGTGTCCAGTGAGGAGGGCCCAGCGCTGTGTGGCAACTTCTCAAGTCCACTGTGGAGGTTTGAATGGGTGGAGCTCTGCGTTCCAACAAAACTTGATTTTATGGGGAAAATGGGCCTAACAAATGGGTGTGTGACAAAAGCCATGGCCACTGCAGTTTTAATTCTCTGGCTGTATTTTCCCAAATGTCTCCATGGAGGACAGTTCAGTTGTGAAACCAAACCTCATCAGAAATATCCTTTGTCTTTTGCCAGGAGCCTTAAGACATTGCTCAGCTAGCTTGACCAACTTAAGTGGCTTTGCAAGAATTAAGAAGGCACACACATTTACACTTGCCCTGTGACTTAGTTTGAAAGTATTTACAAACTTTAAAAAAATGGCGAGTTAACATTTGGTCATGGAAGCGGTCAAATACATCTGTCCTTTCAAGTACATTTACCAATTCACAGTATTTTGTTGGCAGTGTGAAATATGATTTGGAGAGGAAGATCAACATATAGGCCTAGACCAAGTAGAACTATACCACCTCCTGAGCTGATTGGGCCTATGCTGGTGAGTGCCTTAACCTTTGATGTTTTCTATTAGCAGAAAGTCATTTTTGTAACTTACTGTTGTTACATAACATAGTTTTGTAATTGTTGCTGAACCAGTATAGATACACTCATAAAGGTCTCCTGTGCTGATAAAAATGATCATGGGATCTCATGAAAGAAAGACAAATCCAAGAGGCTTAAGTTCTGTTCTCTGGATGGATGATCTTGTGTTCCCCAGATTTTGCCCATGATTTCCTTCTCATGCTTATTTGCAAAAGATTACACACATTCATCCCAACATACATTAAAACAGCTTCCAAAGCCCTTGAGGGCAACTGTCTCAGAGTAACCTCTCTGTGGAAAGAGTAACTTTATGAAGCATAAGTATGTGGAATAGTGTTGGAGAAATGTCTGTAGACTTATGATCAGAAATATCAATGTATTCTGTATATTTATATTATTGAAATGTATTGATAACAAAACTTTTTATCTGTACACACCTCTCGTTCCAGGAGCCTAATAATGAGGAGCCTCAGCAAGAGGAACCACTGGCTGAAAGTCAGAATCCTACGCCTGGTCAGGAGAGAGAAGAAGATCAGGGTGCAGCTGAGATTCAAGGTGCTGGGAAGGAAAAGAAAGAATGTGTATGGGGGGAGGAGGCCTATGTGTGCGTCATGCCTTATGCCATGACCAGTAACAGGAGGAAAGAAAACATTAGGAAAGGATCTCAAACTTTGGCTGAGAGTTGGCTGGAAAAGTGAAGAGTATAGTTTGTAGCTCCCTGGAGTCCCTGGATATAATGAATCTTCTGTTACCTTTGAAATATATTTTGTATGCTTGAAAATACAGTTCTTGCTAAATCAGATGAAACTGTTTAATTTGATGTACAAAAATGTACATTATCTCACTAGTTTAATTTGATCTTCTTAGAATGTTGTTGTCTGATCTTCTCAGCCATGGTGTCCACAGTATTGTACGCACCCTTTAATAGTATGTAGAATGCCAAGTCACCCCACCTTATAGTACCCTGAATAAAGCCCATTTGCATAAGGATGTTAACCCCATTTTATAAATAAGAAAACTGAGTCTCCAAGATTGAGGTTTACCAAGAACACTTGACTCATGGAGAAGGAATTCATATTTCATTCCATGGTTTGTGTTCTTCATACCATCTATGTTGTTAGAAAACATGAATGATTTTGTTTGAAATGTTAATACCTGAAAGTGTCTGTATTGCAAGGTAGTTCTGTATTGGCTCAGGGAAACACAGTTCAGTGAAGCAGGATAGCAACTCCAGAAACAAGCTCAGTAAATGACAGCCATTGTTTCCCTTGATGTGTATTTTTGACAGTATATTTGGTAAAAGCTAGATAATTCAGGGGACATTGACATACAGGTAGCTATATTAACATGATTTTAAGCGACTTTTTAAGAGTTGTTTAAATACTTTTATAATTAGAAAACTCAAAGTATGATAAGATTATCATGACACAGAAATTTCCTCAATGGATAGCGTTTTGAAGTTAAACATTGACAGAATTTGGGTCATGGAATGTTTTAGCAATTCACTGTTAAGGGGTTTCCAGAATATGACTGTCAACAATGCCCATTTATGTTTTTTCACTCAAATTCCTGTACTCTTGTGGAAGACAGTGATTTTGCTGTTACTTTTTTCTAAATGGGATTCATTTATGGAAAGTTACATTTAGGGCCTTTGGACCTAAGTTTGTTTAATTTTAACCAAAAATTTTCCAGTTACATCAAAAGGCGATGAGTGTCAGGACTGTAAGATTTGTCATGGGTTCACCAATATATTCATCTAATCTTTCAGAAAATTACATTTAAGTTATGATTAAAATGCTATCCATTGGGCAGTCCTCAGATTTCCTAGATAGCTGATACTCACTGTTTAAAATACACAGTGGTAAAGTATAGGAAATGTAAGTGTGGTATGATTTTTTTCTCAGATTGTCATAGATAAGATTTCATAATAGCAGAAAACAAAGTTGTGACATCTTTACATCACATTTATTAGCACAGTAGGCTATAGGATTTTATTTCATAACACTGAGGAAAATAATAGTATCATTTCCTTATTTGTCTTTCTTGTTTGCCTGCTTCAATCAAGAACTTTTGTAATTTTTAGTGCCTGATCTGGAAGCTGGTCTCCAGGAGCTGTCTCAGTCAAAGACTGGGGATGAATGTGGAGATGGTACTGATGACCAGGGGAAGATTCTCCCAGAATCAGAGCAATTTAAAATGCCAGGAGGAGGTATGCTATCCATTAAGATGCAAAATTATGTGCTTTCTGTTTTCCACAATATTATACTTTTGATAGTAAGAGAGAACATTACTGCCCCTTTAAAATCAGAGTTCAAATGCAGACTTTCTTTGAAAGGTTCTTCAGACCCCAGTTGCCTGACTGCCAAGACTTAAACACTATCAGATACAGATGCAAAATGGGTCAAAGCTGTATTGAATCATCAAGTATGAAAGCATATTCTTATTTCTGATTATACCCAACAACTAACAATTTTCAGATTCTTTTCTCATTTCTGCCTTTGACAAATACGTAGTGCATTTGTAATACTAGTTGATGTGAAGTATCCTGAGCATCTTAAGCAGATTCTAGTACCAGCTGTAACATTATTTGTGAGATTCTGGATGAATTCCATAAATTCTACACCCATCTTTTGCTGTTATTGAAAATAGTAAATGCAAATCAGATATATTAAATTCTGTTTCCAAGTTGATTTCTGTATCCTCATGTTCTGTTGGATAGAACGCAAAGATATGATTTGTTTTTCATAACAATCAATTTAACTCCAGTTATAATATCTTGGTTCCCAAGAAAATAAGCAGGGAACTTGCTTGATGAAAGTATCTTTTCCATGTAGTTTCCAAATTGGAGACTTTTAATCAGAAGAGCTTCTGAATTTATAGGAAGCATTCCATGTTTATAGAAGAAATTACCTAAATGTTTTTGCTCTGTACTGCTGAACCTTTCCATTAGACTACTTACATTGAAAGATAGCTTTCAGCTATTTCCAGGAGCCCATTGAACAAGCCTCAATTGTATTCTTAGGAAGATTATAGTCTTAAATAAATATCTTGTTAAAATAGATAGCAAGTTACATGAGAAAGGAAAATAATTAAAAATGAAAATAATAAAGAGCAATAGAATAAATCTAAGGGAAAAGGAAAGAGGTACTTAATAAGAGACAGGTCTGAATAACTAATAAAAGAAAATATAATCCAAAAGTAAGAAATTTAAAAGATTGTTCTTTTGAAAAATACCTATGAGTACAGTAATAGTTTACATACTCTTAAAGAAAATGGAAAAAGCTCAACATGAAATATGAACAAGACCCGAACAGATACTGAATATATGGTATAATTGAAAGTGAATACATTCTTGAACTCCAATATTTTCAAAATATGAATGAAGTGATTGATATGCTAGGAACATACACATTAGTTAATATATTCTAGTAATACCTGAATATCTAAACATCACAAAGACTGTGGAAGACCTTCTGAAATTTACCACTTATACCTCAAAAACACTTAACTTTTACAAACAAATACTTGGCATTTCCAGATGTCTTACTCTCTTTTTGTATTTTCCTTTCCCTCCATTTCTTTTTTTGCACCACTATTCATGATATATGCCTCTTTCCCATTTTGATGTCAAAAATAATAGTGATAGATTAAACTGAATATTACCATGTAATTAATTTTACCAATGGGAATACTTTCAATTGTAAAAAGAGGGACTCTTCATATTGACATTAGGATCATAGGTGAAAATCTTGGACAAAAGGTTACTGTACCTTAAAGACCACAGAAGGATAAACTAGCCCCAAGCATCATTTTTGCACTTCTGCACAACAGAGAAAATAAAGTGCAACACTGAGCTTTCCGTTCACAGCACTTACACAGCTCCTCATGTGACATTAACTGTTTCCCAGGAGCTTGTTGAACATCCCAACTATAATTTCAAGCCAAAACATTACATTATACATTATTTGTAAATTCCTTTGTTTCTTAGGTTTGTTTTGTGTTGGTTATTTATTTATTTATTTTTATTTTTGAGACAAAGTCTTGCTCTGTTGCTAGGCTCGAGTGCAGTGGCGTGATCTCGGCTCACTGCAATCTCCGCCTCCCGAGTTCAAGCGATTGTCCTGCCTCAGCCTCCCGAATAGCTGGGATTACAGGTGCCTGCCACCACACCCAGCTAACTTTTTGTATTTTTAGTAGAGATGGGGTTTCACCATGTTGGTCTCGATCTTCTGACCTCGTGATCCGCCCACCTCGGCTTTCCAAAGTACTGGGATTACAGGTGTGAGCCACCGTGCCCAGCTGGTTATATTTTTATTAAAACTATACACAATGGTTGCTTTTCACTTGGAGCCACATTTTAATAAGTTCACTTGATTTAATTATGTTCTGAAGTTAGACAGTTTTTGGTTTCCTTGAACTACAGAAAAGGTGTTTTGAAAATGTTGCTAATATATATGCTTGGAAGTCTATCTTCAAAGTCTCTGCAGAGATTTAACTGAATGTTAGCCATCGGGTTACTCTTAGGCTTCTGGTTTTAGTCCATGGCATAAAACCAAAACTTCAGTTTCCTTTGCATACCTTTAATGTCATCTGAATCTAGTTCTGTTACTAATGTTCCCTCCTGTTTCGTTTCTATTACAGATGACAGGCAACCACAGTCTTAAATGAAGACAAGCTGCAACAACACAAAGTTTGTGTTTTTATATAAGATATTTGACTTAAAAATATCTAAATAAACTTTTGCAGCTTTCTCCAAAGAAGTCTTGTACATCTTTTGTTCGTTGTATTCCCAAATATTTGATACTATTGAAAATGGTGGCCGGGTGTGGTGACTCAAGCCTGTAATCCCAGCACTTTGGGATGCTGAGGCAGGAGGAATTCTTGAGCTCAGGAAACTGACACCAGCTTGGGCAACATAGTGAGATTCCCTCACTGCAAAAGTAAATGAATGAATGCATGAATGTATGCATGTATGTATGTAGTCTTTGTCCCAGCTACTCCTGAGGCTAAGGTGTGAGGATCCCTTGAACTCAGGAGGTCGAAGGTGCAGGTAGTTATGTTCAGGCCACTGCAACTCCAGCCTGGTTGACAGAGGGACACTCTGTTTCAAAAAAAAAAAAAAAAAAGGCCGGGCGCGGTGGCTCACGCCTGTAATCCCAGCACTTTGGGAGGCCGAGGCAGGTGGATCATGAGGTCAAGAGATCGAGACCTTCCTGGTCAACATGGTGAAACCCTGTCTCTACTAAAATACAAAAATTAGCTGGGCGTGGTGGCGCGTGCCTGTAATCCCAGCTACTCGGGAGGCTGAGGCAGGAGAATTGCCTGAACCCAGGAGGTGGAGGTTGCGGTGAGCCGAGATCGTGCCACTGCACTCCAGCCTGGGTAGCAAGAGTGAAACTCCGTCTCAAAAAAAAAAAAAAAAAAAAAGGAAAAGTATTATTTTTGAAATTTTGTGTTCTGATTACACTGGTATACACACTTGTGATATTATGAAATATATAAATATATATTTGGTCCTCAAGCCTCTATACTGGTATACAACTCTTAATATTTTTAGAGTCTCCACAAAGTGATGTCTTTTTGTATGCTAACGAGTTGACTGATGCCTAGCAACCCCTGTGTAACTTTAGAATGGGGGATTAGAGGGCTGGAACTTTCAGGGAAGGGAGAGGGGCTGAAGATTCGGTTGATCACCAATGGCCAGCAAGTGGTTTAATCGATTATACCTGTATAATGGAAACCTCCACAAAAACCCAAAAGGACAGGGTTCAGAGAGCTTCTGGATAGCTGTACACATGGAGGACAGCATTTCCATAGAGGGCATGGAAACTCCCTACCCCTTAACCCATTCCTTACTCTATGCATCTCTTTATCTGCATCCTTTCTAATGTCTTATTTTAATCAACCCATAAAGATATATGTTTCCCTGAGTCATGAGATGTTTTAGCAAATTAATTGAACCTGAGTAGGAGTCATGGGAAATTCAATTTATAGCTGGTGAGTCAGAAACACAGTAAAACAAACTAGGGCTTGTGGCAATTGACAGGGCTCTCTTGTGGGACTGAGCCCTCAACCTGTGCAATCTGATGCTATCTCCAGGTGGATACTATCGGGGTTGAATGAGAGGGTACCCAGCTGATGTATGCTGCAAAACTGATTGCTTGCTTGGTCTGTGGAGAAAAGCCCCCGCATATTTTGTCACAGAAGTCTTTCATGTTATTGGTTTTAGGGCAAGAGCAGAGAAAACACTTTTTTATTCCATTTAACCAACAGATATCATGTTTGTATATTAATTTTCTATGCAGTAACCTTGCTAAATATCCTTATTCCAGATTACCTCTAGATCCTTTCCGATTTTCAACATAAACAATCATATCATCTTTGAATAACAACATCTTTCTTTTTTGACATTTCAAACAGTGTACTTTTTCCTTTTTCCTATTTTACAACATTGGCTGGATCCACCTAATACAATGCTGATTAGAACCAGTAATTGTGGCCATCCTTCTCTTATGTCTAGTAGGCACTGGAAACTTTTTTTAAACATTTTGCCATGTTTTCCGTGCTTTTAAAAATAGATAATAATACATAATATCAATAGATATTACCTAATAATAGAATAATATCTAATAATTATTATATAATAATAATGTCTAATGAATATTACTAAATAATATCTGATAAATAGTAAATAATGACTAATAAATACTAATAAATATATAATAAATAATAAATAATATAAGTAATATCTAACAAGTAGATAATATTAACATTAATAGATAATCAATAATAGATAAACTGCATTCAGATGACATTTTATTAGAATAGGAAGTTCCATTCTATTTTCTGTTTGCTAGGACTATCTTGAATATATGTTGACTTTCATGAAGCACTTGTAATGCATGTAGATGATTACAGGACTTTTTCTTTTCTTAATCTGTTAACATTGTGAATTACATTAGTAAGTTGCTATGTTTAAAACAATGTTGCATTCCTAGGGGGAAACATTGAGGCATGACACACTATCCTTTTTGAATAATCTATGCATTACTAATTTGTTTAGGATTCGTATGTGTGTTCTCAGAAGTGATATTAGCCTATATTTTTATTTTATGTAGAGATGCTCAAGTTATCATAGAATTATGTCCAAATAAATCTATCATATATTGAAAATTTTGTAAGTTGAAAATGCATTCAGTACACCTAACTTAGCAAACATCATAGCTTAGCTTAGCCTACCTTAAATGTGCCCAGAATGCTTACATTAGCCTACAGTTGTGCAAAATCATCTAACACAAAGTCTATTTTATCATAACTTTGTCTCATGTAATTTATTAAATCCTGTCCTGGAAGTGAAAAACATGATTATATGGCTACTCAAAGTACTGTTTTCACTGAACGCATTTCTTTTATCTGCCATCGTAAAGCCGAAAAATTTTAAGTGGAAGCATCATAAGTCGGGGCCATATGTATTGTCTTTGTGGGACATAGGTATTTAGGTTATACTAGCTTCATGAAATGAATTGGGATATAAATCCTCTTTCTATTCTCTGGAACTGAAATCTCTTTAAGACTGAATAACTTGGGGATAGGCTTTGCCATGTTCTTTTGTTTCTGGATTGAATCTCCTTTTTACCTTTGGACTCTAATTAAAAGAAAGACAGAAGGGGCAGCTCTAGGTTCCCATGCCTTTGAACTTTATAAGTTGCCTGTCTTCCCTCCAATGATGCCTCTAATGATGCTGTCACTCTGAAAACTCCCTGCTCCTTTTTCTGTACTGATATTAACTTCTGTACACAGAAAGTTAAAAGTTGCCATTCTATTAATTTGCCTACGTAAGTTTTTTAAGAGATGAGTTTTCGCTATGTTGCCCAGGCTGATCTTGAACTCCTGGGCTCAAGTGATCCTTCCTCCTTGGCCTCCAAACGTCCTGGGATAACAGATGAGAACAACCATGCTGGGCCTACCTACATGATTTTGACCTGTATATAGTTATGACAACAGTTCCATTTATTGAGTTCTTTACAAAAAACAGGAATAATAATAGCTCACATTTATAGAGCATGTGCTATCCATTAGTCACTTCTCTGAGCTACATTTCATTGTTTCTGACTCCATTTAATCCTTTAAAAAGGTGAGTTAGAGTTTTCATAAAATTTACAGTAAATGATTCTAGTAAGAAGCAGATAAGGGGATTCAAGTTCTAAGTTCACAGGCTGCGCTTTCTTGAAGCAAATGCTTCTGACAGTATTGAATGTAGAATTGGTGTTGTATATGTTGACTTTAGTGATAATCTCATTTTTCATATAAATCTGTGGTAATATATATTTTTTCATTGTTCAGATAAAAGGCTTTGTTCTCTTCTTGAAGTAGGGGTTTCCCAAAATATAGCGCATAGAGCTAACAGATGTTCCCAGAAGAAACCATTGGTACAAAAACATTTAAAAAAGTAATGATAACATACCTATTTTACTGTGCTACAGAAAATATAACTAGAATACTAAAGCCATTTGGAATAGTTTGTGGGCACATGGAGAGAAGAACTGATGTCTCAATCCCTATGGAAAATGCCACAACATCTTCTGCAAACACATCTGACCTTTCTTTAAAAGTTATTAAGAGCCAGGGAGGGAGAAGCACCAAACCTCATTTTTTTTTTAAGAAAAGCACATACACACATTTATTTAATATAGTTTTACATAGGGAAAGGAAAACACAAAGAAACAGTAAAATTTGTGCATATTTATTCTAGGTTTGATGGAGAAGTGGATAGTGATGAAGCATGATTGGATAAAAACACATGATCTAATGACAGTTAACTGGGGAGAACTCAGATATGCCTGTTCGTTCAGATTGCTGTCAGTTACCTTGTGTTTTTAGAGATATACAAATGTTCATTTCCTCTGGGTATAGAGACAGCACCTGTCAAATGAGGGTTTTGTGACCTGCTTCATGGGGGAAGAGTTGGGGGAAGGTGAGAGTTACCTTCCTTCTTCTGTTGTTTTATAAATATTCCCATATTCTGGGGTAGTGTGTCCTGAACTCCATCACTCAAACCTTACCACTGGTTTTATATCTCTGTAAGATATGTTCCAAGCTTTTCAACATGACATACAAAATTTCCTCTCTTTCCCACCCTCCTATGATCTTTCTAGTTTCAATCACCACCACTTTCCATCTTTCATTTTACATTCTATTGTCCAGGACTGCTCACAATTCTCATCCACACACAATGCTGTTTTATTACTCCCTGTCTGTATATATATTGTCTTCTCTGTCTAGAATGTGCTTACCCCTCTTTCCTTACTTGAGTAACTCCCACTTACTCTTTCTTACTCTGCTCAGGTGTTACCTTCTCTATGAAGCCTTCTTTAATGTACTTAGACTGCTAAGCTTCCTTTTCTGTATTTCAAAAACAAATTCTGCTTCCCTCTTTAAATTATTATTATTTTTAAAAATTTTACTTTAAGTTCTGGGATACATGTGTAGAATATGCAGATCTGTTACATAGGTATACGTATGCCATATGGTTTGCTGCACCTATCAACCTGTCACCTAGGGCTTAAGCCCCACATGCATTAGGTATTTGTCCTAATGCTCTCCCTGCCCTTGACCCCCGCCCCTCAACAGGTCCTGGTGTGTGATGTTCCCTTCCCTGTGTCCATGTGTTCTCATTGTTAACTCCCACTTATGAGCGAGAACATGAGGTATTTGATTCTCTGTTCCTGTGTTAGTTTGCTGAGGATGATGATTTCCAGCTTTATCCATGTCCCTGCAAATGACATGATCTCATTCTTTTTTATGGCTACATAGTATTCCATACAAACTTCATTTTTCATCTACATAAAACTCCATCAGTCTGACAGTTCCCACATCTCATTCAGGAGCCCTTGCAGCTTCCTGGATCCAACCTGATACTCCTCTTACTATACATAATACAGGAATTTCAACTCTGGGCTCCATTTGTATCCTCATACCCACAAAGAGAATTCTGCAACAAAGTGCCCTACTCAGAATCCATAGTGCTTAAGGAGGGGAAGGAGATTATAAATCAGCAATTATTTCTCCTGATTACAGAGACTGTAAAATAGTTTCTTATCTGAAAGGACTGAAAAGCCAGGATTCAAATAAGAAGTGAGACTAAATGTAGGAGATGCCATTTGCCACAAAGTATGTGAGAAGTTCCTAGGCTATAGAGCTGGGTGAAAGAATTAGGGTTTAGGTAGAAGACAGGGGAAAATAATCAGGGCAATTGGCTGATGAGAGATGGCTTGGGTCCTAGCTACATTGTCTCTTTATAGGTTATGGTATGAAATGGCCATGGGATTCTATCCTGCCTCTCACGCACTGGCCTTGAGATGGTGGACAAGATACTTATCTTCTGTGGGACTGTTTCCCCATTTCTAAAGTGGAAATTAGAATATTTACACAAAATACTTGCTATGAAGAATAAACAAAATAATATAGGAAGCAGGCATTCCATTGCAGACAAATTTGGCTTACTAGTTACATTTCTGTTTTTTCTTAAAAATTTATTTTTTTCATTCAATTTACCTTTACAACTACATATATAGTAAGTAATAACTGCTTTTGGAATGCAAGTAAAAATACAAAGTTACCTTTTAAAATGCATTTGACTTTCAAAACTTATTTAATTTAAATAAATAATTAATTGTGTCAGGTGTAGAATGAATTCTAAAGTCTGTTTGTAAATACCCAGTTGTGACAAGGCCAATCCTAAGTCAGTGGTATGTGCTGATAACTGTGCTCCCAGCAGTCTGAAGTCGACCTGGGATGCTCGATCTTGGTAGGGGTATGGGCATCTGCCATTGCAGAGGCTAGACTAGGTGATTTTCCCTTCACAGTGTAAACAAAGCTGCTAGGAAATTTGAACTGGGCAGAGCCCCACTGCAGCTTGGCAAAGCTGCTGTAGCCAGACTGCCTGTCTAGATTCCTCCTTTCTGGGCGGGACATCTCTGAAAGAAATGCAGCAGCCCCAGTCAGGGGCTTATAGAGCAAACTTCCATCTCCCTGGGACAGAGCACCTGGGGGAAGGGGCAGCTGTGGGTGCAGCTTCAGCAGATTTAAGTGTTTTTGCCTGCCAGCTCTGAAGAGAGCAGTGGTTCTCCCAGCACAGTGCTGGAGCTCTGCTAAGGGACAGACTGCCTCGTCAAGTGGGTCCCTGAACCCCATGCCTCCTGACTGTAATTATTAGATTCAATGGTAATTTACAGATCCAATGCTATCCCCATCTAGCTACTATTGACTTTCTTCACAGAATTACAAAAAACTACTTTAAGTTTCATATGGAACCAAAAAAGAGCCTGTATAACCAAGACAATCCTAAACAAAAAGAACAAAGCTGGAGGCATCACACTACCTGACTTCAAACTATATTACAAGGCTACAGTAACCAAAACAGCATGGTACCGACACCAAAACAGATATATAGACCAATGGAATAGAACAGAGTCCTCAGAAATATCACCACATATCTACAATCATCTGATCTTTGACAAACCTGACAAAAACAAGCAATGGGGAAAGGATTCCCTATTCAATAAATGGTGTTGGGAAAACCAGTTAGCCATATGCAGAAAACTGAAATTGGACCTTTTCCTTACACTTTATACAAAAATTAACTGAAGATGGATTAAAGACTTAAGCATAAGACCTAAAACCATAAAAACTCTAGAAGAAAACCTAGGTAATATGATTCAGAATATAGGCATAAGCAAATATTTCATTACTAAAACACCAGAAGCAATGGCAACCAAAGTGAAAATTCACAAATGGGACCTAATTAAACTAAAGAGCTTCTGTACAGCAAAAGAAACTATCATCAGAGTGAACAGGCAACCTACAGAATGGGAGAAAATTTTTGCAATCTGTCTATCTGACAAAGGGTTAATATCCAGAATCTACAAAGAACTTAAACAAATTTATAAGAAAAATTGAAAGAACCCCATCAAAAAGTGGGCAAAGGATATGAACAGAGACTTCTCAAAAGAAGACATTTATGCAGGCAACAAACATATGAAAAAAAGCTCGTCATCACTGATCATTAGAGAAATGGAAATCAAAACCACAATGAGATACCATCTCACACCAGTTAGAATGGCAATTATTAAAAAGTCAGGAAATAACATATGCTGGAGAGGATGTGGAGAAATAAGAATGCTTTTACATTGTTGGTGGGAGTATAAATTAGTTTAACCATTGTGGAAGACAGTGTGGTGATTCCTCAAGGATCTAGAACCAGAAATACCATTTGACCCAGCAATCCCATTACTGAGCATATACCCAAAAGATTATAAATCATTCTACTATAAAGACACATCTACATGCATGTTTATTGCAGCACTGTTCACAATAGCAAAGACTTGGAACCAACCCAAATGCCCATCAATGATAGACTGGATAAAGAGAATATGGCACATGTACACCATGGAATACCATGCAGCCTTAAAAAATGATGGGTTCACATCCTTTGCAAGGACATGGATGAAGCTGGAAACCATCATTCTCAGCAAACTAACACAAGAACAGAAAACCAAACACTGCATGTTCTCACTCATAAGTGGGAATTGAACAATGAGAACACATGGATACAGGGAGGGGAACATCACACACTGGGGCTTGTTGGGGAGTGGGGGCTTGGGGGGATAACATTAGGAGAAATACCTCATGTAGATGACCAGTTGATGAGTGCAGCAAACCACCATGGCACTATGTAACAACCCTGCACATTCTGCACATGTATCCCAGAACTTAAAGTAATAATAATAATAATAATAATAGTGATAAAAGAAAACTGTGCTCCTTGCTCTGTGTGATGCCAGGAGGAATTAGTCAATATTCTGGCTAGGCAACACTACACACAATTCAGTACAATAGTGTGTCAATTTCTCAAGCAGTCCCTAAGCAGCCCTGTGGTGGCTAACAGAGATACAAGGACCACCACTGCAGTTGTTAGTTTGCCTTGTCTCATATCCACAGATGGCTGGTAAGACAATGAGCCCAAATGGATCCAAGTGGTTGATTGCGTGCAGACAGCAAAAGCAAGATTGGCATTGTGTCAGCACTGTGTCCCTAGTCTCACAATATGATAGTGAATCGGAGGTACTCAATGACATCACAGATGGTGGGTCTCTCTTCCTGTGAGGAGCCCACAGTCATATCCTGTGGCCAAGGTTGAAACCACACTGAATACTAAACCCAAGATCACACCTGACACAGCTGCGACCATGGGACAGCAGGGGCGACCCAGCTCCTGAACATCCCAGGCACAACACTTGGGATATCATCCATGCTTTCGAAGTGGAGGAACTGGTGTCAGGACTACCCTGAACTGACTGCCTTCTGATAGTTCCCCTAAACTAAAGATACAAATGAATTGTTTGAACTGGATGAGGAACCCGGGAGGGAAAAGTCCCTCAGTGGTAGGCCACAATGGGAGCCTTGGCCAGCTCCTGCCTGACTAATGTATGTCCTGCATTACCTCTACAAGGGTAAACTGTTAGAGTCCAGGGGTATCACCTGTGCCCTTTGGGATTGTACTTGCATGTATACCCTGACTATCCTGACCCTGTCTGAGCCCTGGAAGGCATTTACATCAGCCTCAGTTTCCTAGCCACAGTTGTACAAAGCCTGAAATGGAGACTTGGGCTGGACAAAAAAGGTTAATACAGAATCTTAGTTAGGAAGTCACCCGCCTTTGTCAGATAGACCTTCATCTTTAATAGGATTTGTATAAGATGGCCACGATGGGAAATCTGGTATGTCAACTTGGCTCAGTCTCGGAACACAGAAAATTGTTCACTTTGTCCAGGGTAGGTGTCTCTCTGAGGATGTTTTTCAGATGAGACTAACCAGTTAAATAAACAAACACTGGGTAAACTTAATTGCCCTCCACAATGGGGGTTGGTCTCATCCAGTCACTTGAAGACCTTCAGAGAAGAAGACTGGGGTCCTCCTCAAGATGAAGACATTCTGCCTCCACACTGCCCTTAAATTTGAGCTATCATATCACGTGTGCCATGGGACTCCAGCCTGACATCCTGCTCTTCAAGGTTTGTACTTTCTAGCTCCCATAGTTGCATGATCCACTTACTCAAAATCAAGTTCTCTCTTTCTCTTTCTCTCTCCACACACACACACACACACACACACACACACACACACACACACACCCTTTAACCAATAGGCTGATTATATCTGGGACCCTTAAAGGGCACAAGTGAGATCAGCACTGCAGGTTGCTCTCACTCTGCTGCATGGCTCCTAAGGCAGAGGCCTGTGGCGTTCCCCTCCCACCCTCTGCAGACCGCCATCCATGGAACTCATCACTGTGACTCAGGGTTTGGTCATCCAGTCATGTAGAGATCATTACAATTCCACAAGTGTTCCCTGTCCTCCTTCTGCCTGTGAGGTCACCTATCCCATCTTGAGGACACAGGGATCTACTGGGTATGTTTCCAGCCTTCCAGGAGAGATCACGGAGCCTGGTGAGGGAGATACACCTGCAAAGAGAGCTTCAGTGCAGTAACAGCAACGGGCATAGCCGGTGTGTTCATCAACTCATGAGAGATCACACTACCAGCATCTCCCGCTTGATTTCCCCAATGACGAACAGCTTATCCTGGAAACGATCCCTTTGGTAGGTAAGTTGGATTCCACTCATTGTTTCCCCTAGGCAGGCAGAGCAACAAAGCAAATTCATACTGGTATGTTGTGTCAGAGTGGAATCCAAGAATGGAATGCTCTGATGATCGCCAAAGCAGTCAGTAAGTCCTTGTAAGTTCCCATATGAAGCAACATTTACAAGTCTCTCTCAGCTTACAGGGAGTTATTGTGAGAATCAGGAGACTGGAGAGGCTAATGGGTGGAACAGGAGGGTTTTATTAAGGTGCGCACTGGCTTAGTGGATTAACATCTAAAAGACTGAGCTCTGAACAAAGGCAGAACTTGACTTTTATACACAAAATGCAGGAGTAGAACAAAGGCAATTTATTAAGCAATGACAGGTTTATAACTTAGGCTTACATATGACTTTTGCTATGTGGCCTAGATGGCCATTATCTAAGTTGCACAAGAACCTTGCACAGCTTATCTCGTGCCCTTTGCTATGGTCTTTAGATGGCTGCAATCCAGACCTGCTCAGGTCTGTCTCATGACTTTTGTTGTGCTGCTTAGATGAAAAACAGAAACTTATAGTTATCAGCTATGGAGAACAAGAATACAGGAATTTATCAACTTATAAAACTTGCAAAGCAGGATACAATTCTACGGGACGGGGGAAGGACTCAGGGAAGTTTGCTTATACTAAAGGAAAGAAGGAAAATTTGTTTTTCTGCTCTTATTTCCTCCCTCAGGGTGACATGTGTGGAAAATCCAGTTTATTTAAGACTCTGGGAAAAGTCATTTGACTTCCTCTAATACTCAGTCCCCAAATGCCAGTAGCCCCTGCCAATCATTCCAACAACCAAAGCTGCCCTCAGAAATTTCCTAACCGTCCCAAAATGGGCAATGATATTGTTAAAAATTACAAGTTTAGGATTGAAAGAAAGTACCCTCAATCTTCTTATTTACATCAAAAGAATAGGAATGTTGTGGTTGGTACAGAGGAACTAGCTCTCTAGCATGGAAAGGGACACCATGTTCTCCAGGCGGGAAACTTCCTCTTCTGTCTTGCTTTCTGTGATAAGAAAGTTTTTCAGGACCAAGCGTGGTGGCTCAGACCTCTAATCCCAGCATGTTGGGAGGTTGAGGTGTGAGGACTGCTTGAGCCCAGGAGTTCATGATCAGCCTATGGAACATAGGGAGACCCCCATCTTTACAAAACAAACAAACAAACAAACAAACAAAAACATCCCAGACATGGTGGAGCCTGCATGTTGTCCCAGCTACTTGGGAGGCTGAGATTGGAGGATGGCTTGAGCCTGGGTGGTCAAGGCTGTAGTGAGCCATGATTTCTCCAGTGTACTCCAGGCTGAGCAACAATGAGACCCTGTCTCAAATAAGACAGAAAATAAAGTATTTCAGAGCCAGCTGTGGTATGTGGTGAAGCTTCATTTCATAGGTCAACCACTGCCATGGGACATTGATGGTCAGGATGTTTCTGTGGTAGTCATGGCTCTGGGATCCTGGAACTGCTGTCCTTTCCCTCAGTGAGGACAGCCCTATCCAGGCTGGGACAGAGGAGAAAAGGGCCAGGCTAGGTTGTCAGGTTGCCAGGGACAGCTGTCTGCTGTGGGATTGCAGATGAGATCAGAAGGCCAGCTGAAGGGAGGAGAAGGGAGATGAACTCCTAAGGTGAAGGGCTGGAGTCTGTTAGTGAAGGGAGGACACTGGCCGTAAGTCCTGATATTGCTCTAGGTCCTTCATGGGGAAAGGCCAGTAGGAGTTGGAAGGTCTTTTCATAAGATGCACTGCCTTACCCTTATGGTGACTCTCACAGTGTGTTCATTTATCCTGAGTTCCTGTGTGCTCTGAGGTCGCTCTTCTAAATATCCTGTCTGTCCCGGGAAGAGTGGGTATATTGCATATAGTCTTGCTACCTAAGGGATTTAAGAAGGTTTCTGAAAGTTCCCCAGGCTGGGCAGTAAATTCCCAGATTCTAGGGCACCATTGTGGTCACACTAAATGAGATTCATTGGGTGTGAATCGTGGAGTCTGCATTTTAAAAAGATTCTGGGTTCCAACTTTCATGGAAATTTGTCTGAGAACTACTAGAGCAGCGGAATAGTGTTCTTTCCCAGATACACAGCTTCTTTCTTCTTTGTGAAGGTATAGAAGGGACAGGTTTGGAACATTCTCTGATGTACAAACCCAAGTCCTTCAGGTTAGGAGGCTGGCACTGACATGTTGCCTGGTATTGTAATGATGCTCTGAGGACACCGTCTCCAAATGATACTCAGACCAGTCCTTTCAAGCCTCCATCTCTAAATTATTTCTGAAGGAATCAAATTTCCATTCACTGTACAGTCCCATGCTGTAAAATTATAAATATTTTGCAGTAGCTTTTGGGTCTTCCCCTTGATTGCATAAATATGTAGCACAAAAGATGTTTTCATGATGCCTCTGACCCGTGGCTCCACTGCTCACTGCTGGGTGACACTGAGAAAGTTACTTAGTATCTCTGTGCCTCCTTTCTCCATTAGTTCTTTGGAAATAGTACTAGTAAAGTCATCTACTTCTTGCGGGCAGTTTAGAGCACTGACTATTTGAAGACAAATATGATTGTCATCACAGTTCCTGGCATATAGTAAGTTTCCAATTAATTCTACCTGTTCTTATTTATTTATTTATTTATTTATTTATTTTTGCTGTTAATATTGTTGCTGTTCCCTTATTTCCCTGGAACACGTTTCAGAGATACAATGTCAAGACTACATTTGACCCCTTGGCTAATCTTTGGATTATCTCTTCAGGGACTCAAGGACTGAGTCTGTGGGGCTTGGAGGAGGGCATAGCTTCTTTTTTTAGCATAATGAATATTCAGTTCTCCTTAAAGGGTATTGTGGAACCTAAATGCAATGGTGGGGTTTACTCTTCATGAGCTTGTAGGAAAAATTTGCATGGAAATTTCTCTAGGCAATTAGACCTCTAGTGACCTCTTCATGTGATTTGTATAATGCTTTGAAAAGTAAGTTGTCACTGGATAATGATAGGACATAGGTATATAAATTTAAAAACAGTTTATGAATTTTTGATTTCATAGTCTGTGCTTTTTGTATTCTATCTATCTTTGTCTAATATGATGCCACATATCCTCATATGTTTTCTTCTAGAACTGTTGCAACATTAGCTTTTACATTTAGTTCTATGATGCGTTTAAAAAAAATTAGAGATAGGGTCTTCCTATGTTGACCAAGCTGGTCTTGAACTTCTGGCCTCAAGCAATCTTCCCATTTCAGCCTCCCAAAGTGCTAGGATAACAGGCATGAGCCACCGTGCCTGACTGTGCCTGGCCAATTTAATACTTTTCTTCCTTTCTGATGTGAGTATTGAATGCTATACATTTCCCTCTATGCTTTAGTTTCATCTTGCAAAGTTTGATATGTTGCATTTTCATTTTAAGATTTTTCCTACAATTTCTTCTTTCATCCCTGCATTACTTAAAAGTGTTTAATTTCCAAAGTTTCATGGATTCCAGATATCTTTCTACAACTAATTTCTATTTCAATTCTTTTGTGGTCACAACTCATGTTTTATAGGATTTCAATCATTTTGAATTAGCTGAGATTTGTTTTTTGGCCCATAATATGGTTTATCTTGGTGAGCATTCCAGGAGCACTTGAGAAGAATGTGCATTCTGCTGTTGTTCTATGAATATCAATTAGGCCAAGTTGTTTGACAGTGTTGTTTAAGCCTTCTGCATTATATACCCTGTTTTTTTTTTTTTTGTACCCTTTTTCTACCAATTGCTGAGAGGAATGTTGAAGTCTTCTACAATAAGTGCACATGTGTTTATTTCTTCTTTCTCATGTATCTGTTTTTCCCTCATGTATTTTGAAGGTGCATACATACTCATGGTGTTTCTGTCTTCTGAATCAATGCACCTCTGTATGATTATTATGTAATGTCCTACTTTGTTCCTTGTAATAATCTCCACTATAAAGTGTGCTTTGTGAGGTATTATTTAATACCTCCAGTTTTTATTTGATTCATATTTGTGGGGTTGTATCTTCTTCTATACTTGTAACTTATTTATTTTTAAAGTGGGTTTTCTTCAAAATGCAGGTTACTGATAAATATGTGAAAATCAAGATCTTCTTGCAGCTGTGCCACAACAACAGTAAAAATACCAAGAAATTTGATGCAGAAGTTAATATAGAACTGAGGTGTTATGCAGAAATCCACAGAACGATTTGTTAGGTTCTTCAAAAGAACCTCAATCAAACTCTTTAACAGGCTTTATAGAAAGATAACTTGAAACTAAAGTGATACATTTGTATAAAGAATATCATTTTACGCCCCCCCCCCCATTTTCTGCAGTAGGGTTTTGATAAAATTCCATTTTACAAAAGTGTTCTGTTGCTAAAAGTTCTTTGGAAAACAACTATATTGATGATCTCTCAGTGCTTTCTTAGCTTTGACATTTTGAGCTTCAAATATCCTTCTGTAGATTGAGTGGGAAATGTCAAAAGGAGAACAATATCATGGAGGAGGAAATGTTGGTCTTCCGTATTTTTCTTTTCCTTTTTTTCCTAAACTAACCAGTCTCTGTTGGTCTTCAACTGGGCTATTAATTCAGGGAAGAGGTACCCTTCAGGAGAATATATGGATTCAATGGAGTCCAAGGCAGTATTGAATCGCTCAGAAAAACCAGCCAGAATAACTTTTGAAAGGCTGTAAATGGAGATGATTGCGACCCTCTGATTTATGTTAGTCCTCATTCAAGTTGCTCAAAGTGTCTTCTCATCAAGAGCTGTTTGGGTAGAGAAGACACATTTGTCCCCTCCCCTCTCCTCCCCTCCTCTTCCTCTCCCCTCCCCTTCTCTTCCTCTTCCCTTCCCTTCCCCTCCCCTCCCCTTCTTTCCTTCCTTTTTTAATAAAAAGAAATGAATGGATTTTTTTTTCTCGGTAGAAAGATCAGAATATTTCACATATTTTTGTGAGTTTTTTTTTGAAACTTTTATTTTGGATTGAGAGGTACATGTCCAGGTTTGCTACCTAGGTAAACTTGTGTCACAGAAGTGTGTTGTTCAGATTATTTCATCAACCAGGTATTAATCACAGTACCCATTAGGTATTTTTCTGATCTTCTCCCTCCTCCCACCCTCCATCCTCCAACAGGCCCCAGTGTGTGTTGTTCCCTTCTATGTGTCCGTGTGTGTTCTCATCATTTAATTCCCACTTATAAGTTAGATCACCTGGTATTTATTTTTCATTTCTTGCATCAGTTTGCTAAAGATAATGGCCTCCAGCTCAATTCATGTTCCTGCAAAAGATATGATCTTGCTTTTTTAAATGGCTGCATAATATTCCATGGTGTATACGTACCACATCTCTTTCTTTCTTTCCTTCTTTCTTTCTTTCTTTCTCTCTCTCTTTCTTTCTTTCCTTCTTTCTTTCTTTTCTTTCTTTCTTTCTTTTGTTCTTTCTTTCTTTCTTTTTCTTTCTTTCTTTCTTCTTTCTTTTTTCTTTCTTTTGTTCTTTCTTTCTTTCTTTCTCTCTCTCTCTCTCTTTCTTTTTTTTTGAGACAGAGTCTTGCTCTGTCACCAGGCGCCAGGCTGGAGGGCAGTGGCATAGTCTTGGCTCACTGCAAACTCCACCTCCTGGGTTCAAACAATTATCTGTCTCAGCCTCCCCAGTAGCTGGGACTATAGGCGCATGCCACCATGCCCAGCTAATTTTTGTATTTTAGTAGAGATGGGGTTTCACCATGTTGGCCAGGATGGTCTCGATCTCTTGACCTCGTGATCCACCCACCTCGGCCTCTCAAGTGCTGGAATTACAGGCGTGAGCCACTGACCACATTTTCTTTATCCAGTCTACTAATGATGGGCATTTAGGTTAATTCCGTGTCTTTGTTATTGTGAATAGCGCTGTAGTGACCATACATGTGCATGTGTCTTTATAATAGAAAGATTTGTATTCCTTTGGGTATATTCCCAGCAATGGGATTGCTGGGTCAAAGTGGTATGGCTGTTCTTAGGTCTTTGAGGAATTGCCACACTCCTTTCCACAATGGTTGAAACAATTTATACTCCAACCCGCAGGGTACAAGTGTTGCTTTTTCTACAAAAACTCACCAGCATCTGTTATTTTCATTCTTACTTTTTTTTTTAATCAAACTCAGACAATTTTTTGGAGACAGGATCTCACTCTGTCTGTGGATGTGGATTCCACTTGTCTCTGAGGCTCCCAGGGATTCCAGCTCTCTCAATTGCCTATGTTTGGCCTTTATGAATTTGTTACATTTTCAGTTGTTTTCTTCTTACCCGCTTTTATGACTATCACTTTTTCCACACATACTCTGCCAGAGGTGATGCAGTTTGCGTGTTTCATCTCTCCTTAGAGGGACTAATTGCCCTTTTGTATCAGTTCCCATGGCTGCCTTGTTACCTTGAAGATCTTTTTTAGATCATGATCTAAAAAATCCTCTATAATTTTACAGATTATTAGGCCTTTTCTCATTTTCAGGGCTAGAGTGACTTTCTCTTGAGGCTTTCAAAATCTTATCTGGGGGTAGAACTCCCCTTTGTTAATATTTTGACTGATGGTACACAAATACAATATTCAAATATTTGAATGTAAAGATAATCCTGGGCTAGCTGTCTATGGCTTGAAAGCTAAATCCAGTCTATGGCTTACTTTTGTATAGCTTTTGAGATAAGCATTTTTTTTTTTTTTTACATTTTAAAGTATTATTTCTAAAAAAACACAACAATATGACACAGAAACTACATGGCCTACAAAGACTGAAATATTTATCATTGGGCTTGTTAAATAAAAATTTGCTGACTTCATGTTAATTTAGTATGTATTATTCTGCTTTGCATTATTGTGTACATTTTTTCATTCATTATCTATTTACTCACAGATTGAAAAGTATGAATTACTTTCTGGTCTTACTCTATCCCTCAAGAAATCATCTAGCTTTATGATACCCTGGTTTCAGTTGGAGGAACTTGGCCCAAGGGTCATGTGAATACACAAACATATATGTGAGGTAGGAGACCAGCAGGACTTGTTTTCTGGTTATAACCCTACTGATTAAAACAGGATCTGATCCAAACAGGATCAGATAGTGAAACTGTCAGAAACCAGCAGGTGGCCATGAGGGTGATTTCCGGCTGCCCTCATTGCTTATTAGCATGGGACATTACCACCAGCACCATGACAGTTTATAAATGCCATGGCAATGGAGCAGAAGTTCACCATAATAAAATAAATAGCATATTGTTATTTATTTTATCAAAGATTTATGATTATGTATTCTCTCTAAAGGAATTTAAAATTAATTTTCTTGATGTAAAGTATTATTTCTTTTGTGATTAAAAAGTAGTAGATGCTTTTTATAGTAAATTGTAAAATATGGAATAGCAGAATAAAAACTAACAGTCACAATTTCACAGTGTGAGGTAAACAATTTGTTGCACTTCTATCCAGTCCCTTTTATAACTCATTCATATCTTAAATTGTATACCTATGTCAAATCATCACGTTGTACCCCATAAACATATATAATTATTAGTTGTTAAGTAAACATTTTTAAAGAAGAAATAAAAGTCATCAACAATTTGAAACAAAATATTGACAGAAAAATTATTCCTTATATAATGTGACAGAGTTAATACTCTTTGTACATGTGAACAAAAACCCTTGAGATGAAAAATTTAAAACAGTATGGATATAACATGATAAATAAATACAAGAATAAAATGGAAAATTAGCACCAAAATGGTTCAAATTATAAAGATATAGAAACACTTATGCACCTTCTAGTAATTTCAGAATAAAAAATGAAGCAAAATTTAAATGGAAACTTTCTCCATCAAATTAGAAAAGACTTATTTTGAATAAACAAGAAATATCTCATGGATATTCTTCATAATGCTGCAGTTAGGTGGACACTTTTATAAATCCTCCATTGCTAAGATTTTTTGTTTATGATTTTCTGTGTTTTATAGTTTTTCAACAAGGAAAATTAAAAACCTGATGCAAATGAATGTTTTTCCCTATGTTTACCAAGAATTTGTGTAAATGTAAAGACATATTTAAGTTATAATGTATACATTTATATAAACATGGGTCTAATCAAGAATATAACATCCCTCCAGATGTTTTCTAACTTATGTATACTCTCTTTTTATTGAACTCTCAATCTATTTCCCAACTACTCATCTGAAATACTATTCTTTGTTTCTATACATAATATTAGGAGTTTTTAACAACCATTGTTAATTATGGCAGATTATTACTCTACCTATGATTAATATACATTTGTACCTTCACTGATTAGCAGTATATCAATATATTAAGCATATAAATATATTTTTATTCAAAGTTATATCTAAAAATATTATCTATTATTGAAGGAGAGTGTTCACATGATAACTATAACTTCAAATGTTATGGCTTGTTTATAGTACTGATGATGTGTTATTGGTTAGATATGTGGTCACATAAGAATGATCAGGTTCACAAAGTAGTATAGGGATGCCAGAAATCTTGTTGGCATAGAATTTGGCTACTTGATCTTCCTAAACATCATAAGCTGAAACTGAAACTGAATAGAAGATTTAGGCCAGGTATTTGTGAAAAAGCAAACTTTGAATGACTGCATGCAATAAAACATATGCTTGGAATGATTAAAGGGACACCTGATTTTAATGAGAAAGAAAATACGGCATTCTCTTGTAGTTTTGAAGTAGAAGATACACAGGACTTAATTCTAGGTCCTGACAGGACTTAATTCATGGCCCCCACAGGATAGGATGAAGAAACCCACATGAACCTGCAGACAGAGATGACCACAATCTCTAGATGCCCTCATTGCTCAATAGCACATGACACTCCCACAAGCACCATGCTGGTTTACAGCTACTGTGGCAATGAACCAGAAGTTCACCCTCCCCTACCCCCCTGCATTACTAGACAGTTCTAAATAACTTGCCCTTCAATTTGCATTAAACCACCCCTTCATTTACATGGAACTGAAAGTGGGTATAAATGAGTATAAATACAGTTGTCAAGAGCCCATAGGTTGCTGCCTGCCTGTGGGTTAACCCTGTACAGAAAGGAGCAGTACTGTTCAACAAAAGTATTGCTGTCTAATGCCACCAGCTCATGTTTAAATTTTCTCTGAGGCAAAGCCAAGAACCCTCCTGGAATAAACTCCAACTTGGGGGCTCACCTATCCTACATGAGTTTCAAGGGGAGAATTTTCCTGATATTCCATGATTGTATATTTCTCAAGTTGATTTGTTAAAAATGTCAAAATTTCAGAATCTTTCATTCTGTCTTGATTAATGTGTCATTTAAGTATAATGGTGACATACAAGCTGAAGTGTAATAATTGTTAGTCTGATTAGAAATGCAGTAAGATTGTTGCTCTGTAAGATCTTTTATTGTCACATTCACTGGAAGCATGGTAGAAAACTCAGGACCACAGAAAAAAGTGATAATCAAACCATGTATAAAAATTGACCATGGTGGGAGGATCGCTTGAGCCCAGGAATTTGAGACCAGCATGGACAACATAGTAAGGCCACTCTCTAAAAAATAAATGAATCAATTGCCCAGGTGTTGTGTCCACACCTGTAGTAACACCCACTTGGGAGGTTGCAGTATGAGGATTGTTTGAGCCCAGGAGTTAGAGGCTGCATAGGAAGGTATGGTCATGCCACTGCCCTCCAGCCTTGGCAACAGAGCAATATCTTTATAAAAAAGCATGTGTAAATACAGACATAAAATTCCTTATTTCTGTCACAAAAGAAATACAGCCTCTGCTAAGGGTGACATGGGTGGGACTGTGTGTTTCCAATGTTTCTCAATGGAGGAGATTGTTTGGGCAAAGAGACAAAAGCTCTCTTAAGTCCATACCCATACCATTTTACTAGAAAATGCCCTGTGGATGTGGGTATGGGCGTCATGGGATTGTTGAAGTGTAGATTTTCTGTCTGGAAACCTCTGTGGCTGGTGGCACATTTGTTCAAGTTCTTGTTCTGCAACCAGGAAGAATAAGGTGTGCAGACAAGTGGAGGGTAAACAAGACAAAGAGGAGCTTTATTGAGTGTTAGAATAGCTCAGAGGAGATCCACAGTGGGTAGCTCCTCTGTAGGTAGGTCATCTGGTCAGTGTTCAGCTCTCAGTAGAGAGGAGGCCCTGAAGAGTGTGGCTTCTCTCTGCAGGCAGGTCTTCCCAACATCTACAGCTCTCAGCAGAGAGGATGCCCTGGAGAGGGTAGCTCTCTGCAGCTGGTTGTCCCATTGTCTCTCCATCTTCTGCCCTGTTCTGGGTGAGTCCCAGGCATTTATGGACCTCAGAAGGGAGACAGTGCATGTACACTGGTCCATGGGTGGCCATGGGTGGGCCAGGAAAAGGCACCCCAAGTTCACACTCTAGTCTCTGGGATTGGCAGCCTGGCCCATCCCTGGCCTGAAGGTGGGGCCTTACCTGGAACAGCCCCTTCTACTCTGAAGCCTGTTTGCCTCCCATTGCAGTCCATGGTGCCCAGGCTGCTTATACCAAGGGGCACCTGCAGGCCACCACTGAGCTACCATCAGCACCCCCTCGGCTTTCCCTCTTATGTCCCTTGGCACCCAAATTCTGGAGGGGTCTGAGGTGGCAGGGGGCTGGCATGCCAGTGCTGGCCCGGCCATGTGCACACCCAGCTGAGCTGTGGTGGTGCAGGGGCTGAGCCCCCAACCTGCTCTGAAATCAGAGTGGGTGCTGGGAGCAGGGAGGAACCAGGCAGTGGGAGCAGACACCTCTGAGCCCATGGGGACAGTGGGGGCCTTCCCGGGCTTCACAGAGTGCCGGCGGCAGAAATGCCTGGGTCCTGCCCCTGGAAGGAGAGTTGCAGCTGCACCCGGGGAGCTCCTGACTCACCAACTCCGAGGGGGTGGGGCTTCTACTTGTCCCCAGCTCCTGAGTCTGCAGCCATGGATCAGGCAGCTGCAGCTGCACTCAGGAGGGCAAGAATCCTGTCTGCTCACAGTCACTCCACGAGCACAGGGAGGCTTGGACCTGCAGCCACAACTTGGGCAGCTGCAGACCCACCCAGGAAGGCAGGGCTCCTGCCTGCTGCATGGAGCAGGACATCTGGGTCTACAGCTGCAGTTTGGGTGGCTGCAGGGGCACCCAGGAGCTCCCTCCCCAACTTGTAAAAGGTGGGGATCCCACTTGTCTCTGGCTCCTGCTGGCTCCACAGAGCATGCAGCCCTGGCTGGGCCTCCCTGCTGCAGCCAGTGTGATAGCAGAGGCTGCTACTACCATGTCAACAGCGGGAAAACTCCGGCCCTCCCTGAAAGTCCCTGGCTCAATGTGCATGGTTCTTCCTATGCAAGTTCCTGCTGCCCGTGAGCCTTGCCATCTGCCTTCTTTCCCTGCAGGACTGTGGGAGGAAATGTCATGAATTCTTTCTTGCTGACTATGACACATCAGGTAGGTCCACAGATCAGTCCTCCCAGAAACTGAAGTGTGAGTGAGTGTGAAGGAGAGTGAGTAGACTTCCCACGGGTTGGGTCACTTGGTCCATGGCCTGATAGAGATCTTCATCCTTCTACTAGAACTCAACAGCAATGCCATGCACTTGCTCCCTTGAGGGTCCCAGACAAGGGAGGAACAAGGGTCATGGAGGGGAGGAAGGTCAGGTGAACATGGAGTGAGTTTTGAAGGGTGATATTATTTGAGGTATTTGGGTCTCAGAGGCATAAAAAACACACAGGGAGGATGGATTCCAAAGACCTTAGTGGGGACCTAGGAAGGGATGTAGGAAAGGTTGGGGGAGGGGGGATGAGGAGGGGCACCACAGTCCTTAAGGCAAGCACACATCTCACTGCGCATGCTCTTTGGGCACCTGCCTCAGTGCACGTGTTCACTGGGCATCTTTCCCTCTACCTCTTTGCCTGCGTGGTGAATGCCTTGGAGCTGTGAGGTCAAGTTCCTGAGGTCTGGATTCTTTCTCTTCTATTGAGATGCAGCAGGTAGGTCCACAGGCCAATTCAACTGGGAGCTGAAGTATGAATGAGGGTGGGGAGGAGCCAGCGAGCTTCTGGAGGGTCGTCGGTGGGAGGGAGACTCAGAAGGAGAAGGGCCTGGAGGTCTTCATCCTTTTCATATGGCACCACAGCCATGGGCCTTTTTTTTTGTCAGGGCCACAACTAGGGAGGAAGGAGGGCCTAGGCATGGAGGGGATCAGATTAAGATGAGGTGCATGGTGGGGGTGCTGTTGAAGGTATCCGAGTCCCAGAAGTGCCTCAAATCTCCAACAGAGGACAGACTTTAGACTCCCCAGTGGGGACGAGGGCAGGGACAACATGGGCGGTTAGGAAGGGGCCTGAGAACTGGGAATGGTGTGGGCTGGTGACCTTGGCCCCGAAGTCTGTAGAGGTCCAGGCACAGGTGTCCAGTGAGAAGTGCCCAGTGCTGTGTTGCAACTTCTCAACCCCACCGTGGATGGGATCTGTGTCTCAGCAAAACTTGATTTTAGTGGGGAACTGGGCCCAGGAAATGGGTGTGTGACAAATGCTGTGGTCACTCCAAGTTTAATTCTCTAGCTCTATTTTCCTACATGTCTCCATGATGAAGATTCTAGTTGTGAAACCAAACCACATCAGAGATATCCAGTATCACTTGCCAGGAGCCTTCAGCCATTACTTTGCTAGCTTGACCACCTTAAGTGACTGTGCAAGCATTCTATTCAGAAGGCACACAAATTTATACTTGCCCTGGGACTTACCTTCAAAGTATTTCCAAACTTAAAAAAAATGACAACTTAACATTTGGCCATGGAAGTGCTCAGATATAGCTATCCTCTCAAGTGCATTTTCCCAATCACAGTATTCTCTATTCTCTTTGCTGAGTGAAATATAATTTGGTGAGGAAGATCAACATGTAGGCCTAGACCAAGACGAAGTTTACGACTTCCTGAGTTGATTGGGCCTATGCTTGCAAGTGCTTTAACATTAGTTGTTTTCTATTAGCAGAAATTTATTTTTGTGATAGTGTTGTTGAACCAGTATACATACACTGTTAAAAGTCTTCTGAGCTAATAAAAAATGATCCTGGCATCTCATGAAGGAAAGACTCATCCAAGAGGATTATGGAGGCTTGCTCTGTCGCTCAGGCTCGGCTCACTGCAACCTTCACTACCTGGGTTCAAACGATTCTCAGCCTCCCAAGTAGCTGGGACTATAGGCTCACGAATTGACACCCAGCTAATTTTGTTTTGTATTTTACTACAGGCAGGGTTTCACCGTATTGCTCAGGCTGGTCTCGAACTCCTGAGAGCAGGCAATCTGCCTGCCTCGGCCTCCCAATGTGCTGGGATTATAGGCCTGAGCCACCCGCCTGGCCTACATTCTGGTTTTGCCTGGATGGATGACCCTGTGCTCCCCAGGTTTTGCCCATGACTTCCTCTGTATGCATATTTATAACAGATTGCACACATCTATCCCAGCATGGATTAAATTGCCTTCCAAAGCCCTTAAGAGTAACATTTAGAGTAACCTCTCTGTGGGAAGAATAACTTTATGAATAACAAGTATATGGAATAGTGTTGGAGAAATATCTTTAGACTCATGATGAGAAATATCAATGTATTCTGTATATTTACATTATTGACATGTATTGATAACAAAACTTTTTATTTGTACACACACAACTTTTGTTCCAGGAGCACAGTGATGAGGAGCCTCAACAAGAGGAACCACCCACTGAAAGTCAGGATCCTACACCTGGTCAGGAGAGAGAAGAAGATCAGGGTGCAGCTGAGATTCATGGTGCTGGGAAGGGAAAGAAAGAAAGTCTATGGTGGGGAGGAGGTCTATGTTGCATCAAGGCTTATGCCATGATCAGTAACAGGAGGAAAGAAAACATCAGGAAAGAATCTCAAACATTTGCTGAGAGTTGGCTGGAAAAGTGGAGTATAGTTTGCAGCTTCATGGAGTCCCTGGATATAATGAATCTTCTCTTTTTCTTCAAGATGTATTTTGTATGCTTGAAAATATAGTCCTTGCTAAATCAGATGAAGCAGTTTAATTTTATGTATATAAAAATATGCAGTATTTCACTAGTTTAATTTGTTATTCTTAGAATGTTGCTGTATGATCTTCTAAGCCATTGTGTCGACAGTGCTATAAGCACCCTTTAATAGCACGTAGAGTGCCAAGTCATCCTACTTTGTGACACCCTGAATAAAGCCCATTTGCATAGGGATGTTAGCCTCATTTTATAAATAAGAAAATTGAGGCTCAGGGATTGAAGTTTACCAAGAACCCTTGACTCATAGAGAAAGAATACATATTTTGTCCCAAGGTTTGTGTCATCCACGTTGTAATAAGAAAAGGTTAGTGGTTTTGCTTAAGTATCTTAAGTAAATTATTTTTATTTGTACACACACATCCATGATCCCAGGAGCCCAGTGATGAGGAGGCACAAAAAAATATTCGAATGTATGTATACTGTAAGGTACTTCAGTATTAGCTCAGAACAAAACACAGTTCAGTGAAGCAGAATAGCAACTCCAGAAAAGAGCTCAATAAATGACAGCCACTCTTTGATTGGTATCCTTAGATTGGTATTTTTTCAGGATATTTGGTAAAAGATGGATCCTTCAGGACACTGGCATACATGCAGTTATATTAGTATGATTTTTGAAGGACTTTTCAAAGTTGTCAAAGCACTTTCATAATTAGAAAACTCAAAGTACCCTAAGTTTATCCTGAATCAGAAGTTGTTTACTCAGTGGATACTATTTTCATGGGAAACATTGGCAGAATTTGGGCCACAGATTATTTTAGCAATTCACTGTTAAGAGGTTTCCAGAATATGACTGTTAACAATGACCACTAATTTCTTTGCACTCAACTTCCTGTACCCTCACTGGAAGACAGTGATTTTCCTGTTATTTTTGGTACATTATTCTAAACGTGATTCATTCATGTAAAGTTACATATAGGGCCCTTGGACCTAAGCAAAACGTTAATTAACTTTATCCAAATAATTTTCAAGTTACCTCAACAAGGGATGGGTGTCACAATTTTAAGATTTCTCACAGGCACACCAATACATTAATCTAATACTTCAGAAAATTACATTTCATTTATGATTAAAATTCTATCCATGTGGCAGACTTCAGATTTCTTAGTCAATATTCACTGTTCATAATACACAGTGGTAAAGTATGAGAAATGTAGATGTGGTGTGATTTATCCTCAGACTGTCATTTAAGATAAGATATCATGGCCGGGCGCGGTGGCTCATGCCTGTAATCCCAGCACTTTGGAAGGCCGAGGGGGGCAGATCATGAGGTCAAGAGATTGAAACCATCCTGGCCAACATGGTGAAACCCCGTCTCTACTAAAAAATATAAGAATTAGCTGGGTGTGGTGGCGCACGCCTATAGTCCCAGCTACTCAGGAGGCTGAGGCAGGAGAATTGCTTGAACCTGGGAGGTGGAGGTTGCAGTGAGCCAAGATCGCATCATTGCACTCCGGCCTGGCACCTGGTGACAGAGCAAGATTCTTTCTCAACAACAAAAACAAAAAAAAAAAAAAAAGATAAGCTATCATAATACAGGAAAACAAAGGTGGGACATCTTTACATCACATTTATTAGCACAGTAGTCTACAGGTTTTTATTTCATAACCCTGAGGAAAAGAATATTATCATATCCTTATTTGTCTTTCTTGTTTGTCTGCTTCAATCAAGAACTTTGTAATTTTTAGTGCCTGATCTGGAAGCTGATCTCCAGGAGCTGCCTCAGTCAAAGATTGGGGATGAATTTGGAGATGGTCTTGATGTCCAGGGGAAAATTCTGCCAAAATCAGAACAATTTAAAATGCCAGAAGGAGGAAGGCAGCTATGCTCACCACTATACCACCAACGCATACATATGCTGGAGAGGATGTGGAGAAATAGGAATGCTTTTATACTGTTGGTGGGAGTGTAACTTAGTTTAACTATTGTGGAAGACAGTGTGGCGATTCCTCAAGGATTTAGAAATGAAATACCATTTCATCCAGCAATCTCATTACTGGGTATACACCAAAAGGCTTATAAATCATTCCATTATAAAGACCCATGCACACGTATGTTCATTGTGGCACTGTTCACAATAGCAAAGACTAATGGGTTCTCTGTGTTTAGCTATTACAAGATCTTGAAGGAACCAAAAGCCTATGACACATCTTAGTGGGAACTGAACTAAGAGATGAAAGCAGTTCCCTTCTCTGATTTTCTACCTCAGACCCAATGGATAACATAATTAATAAAATTTCTAAAATTAAAATTGGAATGAAGATATTATAGAATTAGCAATGGCTAAATTATGTAACTCCAAGCAGTTAACAATTAAGAGAAACTTTATCCCTCAAAAAGTGAAAATTACCTTCTTCAGTTTTTTTCAGAATTTTTTTGTGAACTGAAAATGTAACAAATTCATGAAGGCCAAACACAGGCAAACTATCTACTTTTTTAATTTTTAATTTTTGTGAGTACATAGTGGGTGTATATATTTATGGGGTATATGAAATATTTTAACACAGGCATACAATGCATAATCATTACATCAGGGCAAATGAAGAATCTATCCCCTCACGTACTTTAGTTTTTAATCCAAGATGTTAAATCTGCCGTTAAGGTTTTTTCATATTTTTTAGCGTCAATTTTTTTTTTTGTTTTTTAACAGAGTCTCACTCTATTGCCCAGGCTGGAGTGCAGTGGCTCTATCAGCTCAATGCTACCCCTGCCTCCTGGGTTTAAGCGATTTTCCTGCCTCCTGAGTAGCTGGGATTACAGGCACCTGCCACCATGCCTAGCTAATTTTTGTATTTTAAATAGAGACAAGATTTCACCATGTTGGCTAGGCCGATCTCAAACTCCTGACCTCAAGTGTTCCTCCTACCTCAGCCTCCCAAAGTGCTGAGATTACAGGCGTGAGCCACTGTGCCAAGCCAGCATCCATCTTTTTAATGACTATTTTACTCTTAAAAAGAATGAGTTTCCTTGGACATAATTCCTTTGAAAATAATTATGACAGAATTAAATTGAATTATGCAATCTTAAATATTACAATGATAAATTTACATGTCTCTGGGCTGGGTTTGATGGCTCACACCTGTTTTTTTTTGATGGTTCACACTTGTAATCCCAATCCTGTGAGAGGTCGAGGTGGGAGGATCACTTGTGCCTAAAAGCTCAAGGCTACAGTGAGGTAGCAACACACCACTGCAGTCCAGCTGGGTGACAAAGCCAGATGTTGTATCAAAACCAACCAAACAAAAACATTAAATAATGCATGTGGGTCCTTAACCAAATTGCAAACCCCTTGAGAGAAGAGGCTATTGAGCATCCTTTTACCTCCCTATGACTTCTAATACCTAAACCTATAATGATGGATCAGTGCTTCAAAGGAAAGAATATAGAGCAAAGCCAAGGAATACATGAAAACTGACAGAGGAGTGAGGACAGCAACATCAAGGAATATGAATCCTGAAAGAGAACTGAAGTTTTATGGCATGCCCAAAATAGACACATAGCCCAAAGGAACAGAGTAGAGAGCCCAGAAATAAATCCATGCACTTATAGTCAATTGATTTTTGACAAAGGTGCCAAGAACACACAATGAGGGATGCATTCTTCAATAAATGGTATTTGGAAAATGGTGTATCCACATGCAGAGGACTGAAATTCCATCCTCATCTCTCACCATACACAAAAGTCAACTTAAAATGAATTAACATCTTATTAGCCTTGAATCTATGAAACTACTAGAAGAAAGCATAAGGAGAAAGTCCCATGACATTGGTCTGGGCAATGATTTTTTGGATATGATCATCAAAGCACAGGGAACAAAAGCAAAAGTAAAGAAATGAGATTATCTCAAACTGAAAAACTTCTGCACAGCAAAAGAAATAAACAGTGTGCAAAGACAACCGATATATTTGCAAACCATACATGAGAATATATTTGTAAACCATACATGAGTATATATTTGCAAACCATACATGTGAGAAGGGGTGAAAATCCAAAATATATAAGGAACTCAACAGTAAAGAAACAAATAACCTGATTAAAAACTGAGCAAAAAGCCCAGCAGAGTGGCTCATGCCTGTACTCCTAGCACTTTGGGAAGCCAGGTGGGAGGATCGCTTGAGCCCAGGAGTTTGAGACCAGTCCGGGCAACACAGGCCCCAATTCTACAGAAAATAAAAATAAATTAGCTGAAGTAACAAGGCAGCCATGGGAACTGATACAAAAGGGTGACTAGACCCTCTGAGGAGAGATGAGACACACAAACTACATCACCTCTGGCACAGCATGTGTGGAAAAAGTGATAGTCATAAGAGGGGGTAAGAAGGAAACAATGTAAAATATGACAAACTCATAAAGGCCAAACTCAGGCAACTGGGAGAGCTGGAACCCCTGGAAGTCTCAGACACAAGTGGAATCTAC
Organism: Sapajus apella; assembly: GCF_009761245.1. Taxonomy (NCBI): domain Eukaryota; kingdom Metazoa; phylum Chordata; class Mammalia; order Primates; family Cebidae; genus Sapajus; species Sapajus apella. The sequence goes on from NW_022437269.1 coordinate 40,689, forward strand.
ATTCACCTGCTAGCTTTTTCCTGCAAACCTTCACCTGGCATTCATAGGGAAGATTGGAGGAATCCATGGAGGCCTGGGTGGTACCCTCAGTGGGTGAAACCTTGCTTGCTTCAAAACCTTGTCTCCTTTTTAAAACAAAATTTTTAGTATGTATATTTGAGATTTATAACATGATGCTACGGGACACATAAAGATAGTTATATGGTTACTGCAGCGAAGCAAATTAACCTATCCGTTATATCATCTCGCAGAAACTTTATTGTGACAAGAACAGCTAAAATACACTTATTTAACCAAAGTGCCTAATACATAAACAACAGTCCTCATGTCATACCTTAGATCTCTAGACTTGTTCATCCTACATATCTGCTACTTTGTATCCTTGGACCTTCCTCTCCCCATTTCCTCCCCCATCTTCCCCTGTCCCTGATCATCACCAATTTATTCTCTATTTCCCTATATTCTGCCTTTGTCTTTCTATCTCTCCCTTTCTCTTTCTTTCCCCCTCCCCTTGTTCCCTTTCTTTCTCCCCTCTTTCTTTCTGATTCTACACGTAAGTGGGATCATGCAATATTTTTCTTTCTGTATCTAGCTTATTTCGCTTGGCAGAATGTCCTCCACATCCATCCATATTGTAGAAAATGGCAGAATCTCCTTCCTATTTAAGGCTGAATAATATTCCATTGTATAAATACACCATCAAAACCTTGTCTTACAGAAGCAATGTCACCAGTCTTTGCAATTGGACAGGAAATTCTCCCAACGTAAGTCCCTAGTGAAAGTCTAAAGGGGAATGGAAGCAAAGATGTTTGAGTCTGGAGATGGGGCAGGAAACCCAGTTTCTCCCACTAACCCAATATAAAACAGAAGTCTACTGTTCTGGGGGAAGAAACGGAAAACTCCCACACAAGTTCCCCCAGTGAAACAGGAACGAATTTGCCCAACACAAAGGGAGACTGACAGGAATGCCGAGAAAGTTCTGCCCCTGAGGGTTAAGCATAAAGGACTTGCCTAAGACTGAGGTTGAGCAGGAAAACTGAGAACCCTCCTGCCTCCACCAAGAGCAGCAGCAGTCAGCCCCTGGGAGAGAGTCTATTGTGTCCCAGCTGTATATGCCGTGCTGAGTGCATTGCAAGTACGGTTGTTAAGGGGTGGAAGGTATCTGAGTTACCAGCAGCAAATCCATATGGATCGGATATGCAGGAACCTCAGTTCTTGCCTCCTCAGAAGACAGAGTTCCACTGAGGGGCATAAGGCAAAAGGAGAAACCGAGGCAAGTTTCAGAGCAGGAGTGAAAGCTTATTTAAAAGCTTTAGAGCAGTAAGGATAAGGAGGAAACAAAAGAAAGGAAGAAAAGTACACTGGAAGAGGGTAAAGAGGGCAACTTGAGAGGCCAAATGCATGGCTTGACCGCTTGACTTGGCGTTTTCTACGTTGGCATACTGCTGGAATCTGGTGTTACTTCTCCCCACTCCTGAGACCTTATTGAAAAGCTGCTGATCAGTTTCAGGTGTTTTCTATCTATTGCGAAACTGCCTTCCCCTGGTGCCAGTTGTGACCAATTATTACTTTAGAGAAAGAGTTAACAACTGCCTGACCAACACCTAGTGTTGCCCAACACTCCCGGTGTGTGTGTTGGGGAGAGAACACAGTTAAAGCCCAGCTCAGCTACTGACATGTTGGCTCGAACACCAATGTTAATGCCCAGAAGAAAAGAAGGAAAAAAAGAGACATGTTACATATAGAAAAACAAACTTAAGAAGGGCAGTAGACTTCTTATCAGAAGCTATACAACCAAGGATTTGCTAATCAATTCTAGCATTTTCCAATGAATACAAATAAAACAAAAACTTTAAACAATCAAGCAAACAAGCAAAAAGCTGACATTATTCATTGTCAGCGTATCTGCCCTACAAAATTTGTTGAAGAAAGTTCTTCAAGCAGAGGGAAAATTATATCAGATGGATATTTGTAACCACAGAAAGGACTGAATAGAGCTGGAAGTGATAATATTGTGGCTAAATGCAAATACTTTCCTTATACTTCATCTCTTTAAAAGATAACTGGCAGCTTACAGCACAATTAGTAACAATGTGCTATGAGGTTTTTCATATGTGCAGTATTAAAATGTAAGACAATGAGAGTATAAAGAACAGAAGAAAAGAGGAAAATAAGGTATTGCACTGTACATTTAGTAGGGTAATATTTGAAGGCTTACTGTGACTTAAAGATATATATAGTAATCCTTAGAGCAATCCCTAGGAAACAAAGGTATGTAAATAAAAAGCCAATAGTGGAGATGAAAATGGTATAGAACAAAACGCTAAACTGGTCTAAAAGAAGGGAAGAAACAGGGAAAACAATAAAAAACAGATGTGATAAATAAAAATATATATCAAGTTGGAAGATTTAAAGTGAACTGTTTCCACATTAATTTGCTGACACTTGTCTGTTAAAAGTCAGAGTTTGGCTGGGCACAGTGGCTCATGCCTCTAATACCAGCCCTCTAATACCAGCACTTTGGGAGGCCAAGGCAGGAGGATCACTGGAGGCCAGGAGTTGAAGATCACCCAGGGCAACGTAGTGAGACTTTGTCTCTACAAATATAAAAAAAATTAGGCAGGCGTAGTGATGCGCACCTCTAGTTCCAGCTCCTCCAGGGACTGAGGTAAGAGGATCACTTGAACCCAGAGGTCGAGGCTGCAGTGAGCTATGATCACTCCACTGCACTCCTGTCTGGCTCACAGAATGAAACCCTGTCTCAAATGTACAAAGTTAGAGATTGTAACACTGGATAAAAAGAACAAGAACAAATTATATGCTGTTTAAAAGAACCACAGTTTAAAAACAAATTAGTTAAAATAAAAGATGTTAATAGTAAGTTAAAAGTTAAGGGTTAAAAGATATATGCTGCAAATATTAATCACATAGAAACTGGAGGTGCTCAATTAATACATCACAAAACACACTTTACAGTGGAGATTATTACAAAGGACAAAGTGGGGTAATACATAATAATTATACAGAGGTGCATTGATTTAGAAGACAGAAACACCATGAGAATGTATGCAACTTCAAAATACCTGAGGAAAAATCGATACATGAGAAAGAAGAAATAAACACATCTGCGCTTATAGTAGAAGACTTCAACATTCCTCCCAGCAATTCATAGAAAACGTGTACAATGAAATCAGGATATATACATACGTGTGTGTGTGTGTGTGTGTGTGTATATATATGTATATATATGTGTATATATATATATATGTATGTATGCAGAAGTCTTGAACAACTATATCAACCAACCTGGCCTAATAGATATATATAGAATAGCAGAATATACATTCTTCACAAGTGCATATGAAATGTTCATCAAGGTAGACCATATTGTGGGCAAAAAAACAAATCTCAACAAATTCTAGAGGAATGAAATCTTACAAAACACGTTTTGTGACCACAGAATAATTGAACTAGAAATTAGTTGCTTGTAGAAAGATATCTGTAATCTATGAAATATTGGAAATTAAACAGCAGTTTTAAGTAATGCAGGGATGAAAAAAGAAATTGTATGGAGATTTTAAAAATGAAAACCCAACATACCAAAAATGCAAGACAACACACTAAAGCAGTGCACAGAGGAACATTTATAGCATTCAGTACTTGTATCAGAAAGGAAGAAATGTCTCAAGTCAATTACCTAAGCTTCCACGTTAAGAAACTAGAAAAATAGTTGGCTGGGCACGGTGGTCCATGCCTGTAATCCCAGCACTTTGGGAGGCCAAGGCGGACAGATCACATGAGGCCAGGAGTTTAAGAACAGCCTGGCCAACATGGCAAAACCTCATGTCTACTAAAAATACAAAAATCAACTGAGAATGGTAGCTGAGGTATCGCTTGAACCCGAGAGGCGAAGGTTGCAGTGAGCTGAAGTCACACCATGGCACTCCAGCCTAGGTGACAGCGCCAGACTCAGTCTCAGAACAACAACAACAACAACAACAACAGCCTAAATAAATAAATATAAATAAGAAACCAGAAAAAAAAATCAAATTATAACCAAAGCAAGAATAAGGGAAAATTAATAAAGATATGAGGAGAAATAAATTAAATAGAAATGAGAAAATTTATGGAAAAAAATTAGTGAAACCAGAAGTTGCTTCTTTGGGAGGATCAGTCAAATTAATAAACCTGTAGCCAGACTGATGAGGGAGTGGGAGAGGAGAGAATACAAATTACAAATATCAGTAAAGCCAGAGGGCACATCAATAGAGATCCTTCAGATATTAAATGTGTGATAGGGAACATGGAGAAAAGACTATCCAAAAAATTATTTTTTAAATGGAATGGGAAGATTCCTTGAAAGGCACTACTGTAGTTAGTAAACCTCATTCCCCCAAAAGAAATAGATGATATATATAGCATTTATACCAATTAAAGAAATTAAATTAACTAAAATCAACAAAGAAATGAAACAAATTTTTTTCTTAAATAAATTTTACGTTTCTGGTGATTTCACTGGATAATTCTGCAAAACATTTGTGGAAGAAATAATGTCCATTCTACACAGACTCTATGATTGAAAAGCGATCACACTTTCAAAGCATTTTACAGAGCCCGCATCAGCCTGATATCAAAACCAGACAAACATTATTAGAAAATAACATGGACAGACTAATATAAGTCATGTCATAAAAGCATAAATGTATGTTTATGCTATAATAATAGCAGTTCAAAACTGGGAATATATTAAAAATATACAACATCACAGGCAAATGACATTTACCCCATGACTTGAATATATACATGTGAGTTTAGCAAAATAATATGGTACAAGATAAGTATGCAAAACTCAGTGTGATCTTTATATATCAGCAACAAACAATTGAAAATTGAAAATCCATACCACTTAATATAGCAGCAAAAAACCCATAAAATATTTAATGGTAAAATTTAACAAACTGTGCACACGATCTATACTCAGAAGCCTAAACAACATTTCTGTGAAATATTAAAGCTGGCTGAAATCAATAGAGATGTATATCACGTTAATGGATTGCAATCCTCAAAATTGTGAATATGTCAGTTTCTCCCAAATGAAGTATACATTCAATGTAAACACAATCAAAATCCGTGCAGCCTTTTGTTCCTATAAATTGACAAGCTGACCTCAAAATTTATATGAAAAAGCAAAGGGACAAGAACAGTCTAACAATTTTACAAAGAACAAAGAATATTGGAGGACTCATTACCTGTTTTCAAGACATATTTCATAACTGTGGTAATCAGGACACTGTGATATTGGCATAAGAAAAGAAATAAGATCTAAACTAGACCAATATAGTCACATTAAATTGATTTTTTTTGATAAGGTGCCAAGATAATTTAGTGGGAAAGGATGTTGAATTCAGAGAATGATGGTGGAACAATTGGACATTGACATGCAAACAAATGAATCTCAACCTTTATCTCACACCACATAAAAAATTTAACTCAAAATGCATCATAGAACTTAATGTAAAAGCTAATGTAATAACACTTTTAGAAGAAAATGTAGGAGAACCTGTGACATCCTTTAAAACAAGGTCAGATAGGACACAAAAAGGAGAAATTATGAAATGCAAAATTCATACGCTTTTAAATATTTATCTACTTATGTGCTAACCTTACCCAGTCACTAGTTACTTTTCCAAGCATTATACAAATCACATGAAGAGTTCATTACAGTTCTGATTTCCTAGAGAAATTTCCATTCAAATTTTTCATACAAGCTTACGATGATGACACCCCAGCATTACATGTAGGCTCCACAATACCCTGTAAGGAGAGCTGAATATTCATTATGCTAGTAAAATATGACCTCCACCTGCCCCACAGACTCAGCCCTTAAGTCCCTGAAGAAATGAAATGATAATCAAAAGATCATCCAAGGGGTCAAAAGTAGTTGTGACATTGTATCTCTAGAACATGCTCCAGGGAAATGTTCCCATGTGGGAACAGCAACAATATTACCAGTAAAACAGTAACAGCTAGAATTGATTGGAAACTGACCATAGGCCAGGGGCTGTCTGAACAACTGTGCATGTCTTCACACAGTTAGTGATCTAACCTGCCCCAAGAGGTAGATTAATTTACTAGCAGTATTTCCACTGGACTAATGGAGAAAGGAGTTACAGAGATGTTAAGTAACTTTCTTAGTGTCACCCAGCAGTGAGTGATGGAGCCACAGGTCAGAGGCATCATGAAAAACTCTACTGTGCTGCATAATTGTGCAATCAAGGGTAAAAACTAAAGGCTATTCCAAAATATTTAGAATTTTGTAGCATGAGACCACACAGGCAAGAGATATTTGGTTTCTTCAGCAATATTTAAGAGATGGAGACTTGAAAGGATTGGCCTGGGTGTCACTTGGAGACGGTGCCCTGAGTGTGTATTACCATAACAGGCAGAATGTCAGTGTCAGCCCCTCAACTGAAGGTCTTGGGTTTGTACATGAGAGAACACACCAAACCTGTCCCTTCTATACCTTCACAAAAGAGAAAGAAACCATGTATCTGGGAAAGTAGACTATTCCCCTGAAATAGGAACAGTTCCATGAAAATGGGAATACAGGATCATTTAAAGGTGAAGATTCCATGATTCATACCCTGTGAATCTCATGTAGTGTGGCCAGAATGATGCCCTAGGATCTGGGACCTTAACTGCCCAGCCCAGGGAACTTTCAGAAACCTTATGGAATCCCTTAGGCAGCAAGACTGTCTGCAATATACCCACTCTTCCCAGGACAGACATGAGGTTGGGAAGTGATCTTAGAGCACACAGGAACACAGGACATGATGAACTCTGTGTGAGACTCACCGTAAAGGTATGGCAGAGGGACTTTTGAGAAGGCCTCACAACTCCATCTGGCCTTTCTCCCTGGAGGTCTCAGTTTATCTCAAATCCCTTCTTTTCATGGGTGGTGAATAGAGGGAATGTCAGAAAACAACCTTTTAGATCCTAAAATTGCATGCGCTCCTCTCAGGGACAATTGAACACGTAGGATGAGAGGTGATGCCAGCTGTTCTGCTCCTCCCACCAGCCCTGGAGTCTCTCTGGCACCATCATATCCTTCCATGGGAACCTAGAGCAATGTCGATGTGTAGGACCAATGTCTACCCTTCACTAACAGACACCTTTGTGGCCTTTTCCTCCTGTGACCCAGCCTGGAGAGGGCTGTCCTCACTGAGAAAGACATCAGTCCCAGGATCTGAGAGCCGTAACTACCACAGAAACATCCTGACCATCAATGTCCCATGTCAGCGATTGACTTTGGAAATGAAGCTTCTCCACACACCCCAGCTGGCCCTTAAACAGTTTCTTTTATTTTTGTTTTATTTGCCATGGGGCCTCACTCTGTTGCTCAGCCAGGAGTGCAATGGAGAAAGCATGGCTCAAGCGATGTTCCCATCTCAGCATCCCAAGTAACTGGGACCTCAGACACACTACACCATGCCTGGCTGTTTAAAAATTTTTTTTTTTTTGTCAAGACGGGGTCTCCCTATGTTCCCCAGTCTGGCATGAGGCACCATGCTTATCCCTGAACCACTTTATTTTTATTTATTTATTTTTTATCACAGAAAGCAACGCGAGACAGAGGAGGAAGGTGCCTGTAACACCTCCTTAAAAACATTGTGTCCTCCTCCTTCATGCTGTGTCATTTCCCTTGTACTGAATACAACATTCCCATTCTTTTGATGTAAATAAGAAGTGTGAGGATACTTCTTTTTGATTCTAAGCTTGTGGTTTATAGCCAGATTATCATCACCTACTTTGAGACATTTTGGATGTTTCCGAGTGCAGTTGTGGTTGTTGGAATTATTGGTAGGGGCTACTGGCATTTGGGGACTGAGTGTTACAGGTAGGCAAACATCTCTTTCCAGAGTCTCCAATAAACTGGATTTTCCATACATATTACTTCCCTGTAAACTGTTGCTTTATCTGGGAAGTTATGAAAGACTTGTTGACTGCTTTGGAAAATCACATCACCGCAGGCCATTCCATTCTTGGATCCCACTCTGACACAACATTCCAGTATCAGTTTGCTTCGTAGCTCTTCACGCCTGGGGGAAACAATGAGGGGAATCCACCTTACCTAGCAACAGATCTTTTCTGGGATAAGCTTCACTGCACACCCCAGCTGGCCCCAAACTACTTGTTGCTGTTTCAGACGAGGTCTGCTGCTCAGCCTGGAGTACAGTGGAGAAATCATAACTCACTGCAGCCTTGACCTCCCAGGTTCATGGGATCCTTCCATCTCAGTCTCCCAAGTAGCTGGGACAACATGCACGCTCCACCACCCCTGGTCACTTTTTTTTTTTTCAGAGGTGGGGTGTCCTTATGTTTCCCAGGCTGATCTGAAACTCTGGGTTCAAGCAATACTCATGCCTCGAACTCTCAATGTGCTGGGATTAGAGGCAGGAGCCACCTCGCCAATCCCTGAACCACTTTCTTATCACAGAAAGCAGGGCAGAGGAGGAAGGTGCCTGCAAGCACCGCTGGGGAACACTGTGTCCTTCTCCATGTTACCCTGCTATTTCCTCTGTACCAACTGCAACATTCTTATTCTTTTGATGTAAATAAGAAGTTTGAGGATACTTCTTTTTGATCCTAAACTGTGGTTTATGGCCATAAAAATCTTCTCCCACTTTGGGGTGTTTTGGAAATTTCTGGGGGCTGCTGCAGTTGTTGGAATGCAAGTAGCAGGGGCTACTCTCATTTGGGAACTGAGTGTTACAGCAAAGCAAGCATATTTTTCCGGAGTCTTCAATAAACTGGATTTTCCATACTTGTCACTCTCTATAAACTGAGGGAGACCTGTATATTGCTTCATCTGGGAACTTAGAAAGCCTTATTGACTACTTTGGAAATCATACCACTGCAGGGCATTCCTTTCGTGGATTGCACTCCAACAGAACATTCCAGTATCAGTTTGCTTTACATCTGTGCATTTCTGGGGAAAATAGAATAAGGGAAATCCAACTGACCTACGAACATGATCACTTCCAGGATAAGCTGTTAGTTGACGGGGACACTTAAGTGGGAGATGTTGGTAATGTCATCTCTCATGAGTTGGTGAACACACTGGCTGTGCCCACTGCTGTTACTGCTGTTGCAGGTGAACCTCCCTCACCGGGCTCCCAGGTCCTTCCTCGAAGGTTGGAAACAAACCCAGTAGATCTCTGTGTTCTCAGAATAGAACAGAGGCTCTCACAGCCAGGAGGAGAGCAGGGAACACTTGTGGAACTCTAGTGATCTCTACATTGTTGGATGAGCAAACCCTGAGTCACAGTGATGGATTTCAGTGGATGCGAAGGGAATGCCACAGGCCTCTGCATCAGGAGCCGTGCAGCAGAGTGAGAGCAACCTGCAGTACTGATCTCAGTTATGTCCTTTAAGGGTCCCAGATGTCAGCAGCCTATTGGTTAGGGTTCTTCACTGTGTGTGCATATGTGCACATGTGTGTGTGAGTGGGTGGAGACAGAGAGAGGGAGAGAGAGAGAGAGAGAGAGAGAGAGAGAGAGAGAGAGAGAGAGGGAGACATTGAGTTTGAAGACCTAGCTCGAGGAGGATTTGCAACTGACAAGTCTGAATCTCACAGAGTAGGATGTCAGACTGGATACTCGTGGCAGAAGTGATATGAGATCTTAAATCCATGGGCAGTGTGGAGGCAGAATTTCTTCATCTTGAGGAGGACCCCAGTCTTCTTCTCTGAAGGCTTTCAAGGGACTAGATGAGGCCCACCCACATTGGGGAGAGCATTAGGTATACCCAAAGTCTGCTGATTTAAATTTAAATTCTCATATAAAGAAAACCCTTTGCTATTGTAAACAGTGCTGCAATGAACATTTGTGTGCACGTGTCCTTACAGTAGAACGATTTATAATCCTTTGGATATATACCCAGTAATCAGATTGCTGGGTCAAATGGAATTTCATGGAATATTATGCAGCCATAAAAAACGATGAGTTTGTGTCCTTTGTAGGGACATGAATGAACCTGGAAACCATCATTCTCAGCAAACTGACAGAAGAGCAGAAGATCAAACACCACATGTTCTCACTCACAGGCGGATGTTGAACAATGAGAACACATGGGCACAGGGAAGGGAGTACTACACACCGGGGTCAGTTGGGGGGACATAGGGGAGGGACGGTGGGGGGTGG